>NC_084555.2:15422500-15542500 GCF_033978685.3 Nerophis lumbriciformis | reverse complement strand
TTCGTAGACCTGGCCGTCCTGCCAAACTGAGCAATCGTGGGAGAAGAGTCTTGGTGAGAGAGGTAAAGAAGAACCCAAAGATCACAGTGGCTGAGCTCCTGGGATGCAGTAGGGAGATGGGAGAAAGTTCCACAAAGTCTTATAACCCAAGTATAACCCAAACTATGACTGCAGACCTCCACCAATCGGGGCTTTATGGTAGAGTGGCCCGACGGAAGCCTCCCCTCAGTGCAAGACGTACAAAAGCAAAAAACGCATGAAGGACTCCCAGACTATGAGAAATAAGATTCTCTGGTCTGATGAGACCAAGACTGAACTTTTTGGCGTTAATTCGAAGCGGTATCTGCCCAATACAATCCCAACAGTGAAACATGGTGGGGGCAGCATCATGCTATGGGGGTGTTTTTCAGCTGCAGGGACACGACGACTGGTTGCATTTGAAGGAAAGATGAATGCGGTAAAGTACAGAGATATCCTAGAAGAAAATCTCTTCCAGAGTGCTCAGGACCTGGACTGGGCCGAGGGTTCACATTCCAACAAGACAATGACCCTAAGCACACAGCTAAAATAACATAGGAGTGACTTCAGAACAACTCTGTGACCATTCTTGACTGGCCCAGCCAGAGCCCTGACCTAAAACCCAATTAAGCATCTCTGAAGAGACCTAAAATGGCTGTCCACCAACGTTCACCATCCAACCTGACAGAACTGGAGAAGATCTACAAGAAATAATGGCAGAGGATCTCCAAATCCAGGTGTGAAAAACTTCTTGCATCATTCCCAAGAAGACTCGTGGCTGTACGAGCTCAAAAGGATGCTTCTACTCAATACTGAGCAAATGGTCTGAATACTCATGACCATGTGATATTTCAGTTATTCTATTTTAATACATTTGCAAAAATGTCAACATTTCTGTATTTTCTGTCAAGATGGGGTGCTGAATGTACATCAATGAGAATTAAAATAAACTTTAGATTTTAGCAAATGCTTGTTATGAAACAAAAAGTGAAAAACTTAGAAGTGCCTTAATACTTTTCGTACCCACTATTTTACACAGACACGCACGCACACATACAAACCCCATTTCCATATGAGTTGGGAAATTGTGTTAGATGTAAATATAAACGGAATACAATTATTTGCAAATCCTTTTCAACCCATATGCAATTGAATGCACTACAAAGGTGATGTTCAAACTCATAAACTTTATATATGTTTTGCAAATAATAATTAACTTAGAATTTCATGGCTGCAACACGTGCCAAACTAGTTGGGAAAGGGCATGTTCACCACTGTGTTACATGGCCTTTCCTTTTAACAACACTCAGTAAATGTTTGGGAACTGAGGAGACACATTTTTTAAACTTCTCAGGTGGAATTCTTTCCCATTCTTGCTTGATGTACAGCTTAAGTTGTTCAACAGTCCAGGGTCTCCGTTGTGGTATTTTAGGCTTCATAATGTGCCACACATTTTCAATGGGAGACAGGTCTGGCTTACAGGCAGGCCAGTCTAGTACCCGCACTCTTTTACTATAAGGCCACGTTGATGTAACACATGGCTTGGCATTGTCTTGCTGAAATAAGCAGGGGCGTCCATGGTAACGTTGATTGGATGGCAACATATGTTGCTCCAAAACCTGTATGTACCTTTCAGCATTAATGTCGCCTTCACAGATGTGTAAGTTACCCATGTCTTGGGCACTAATACACCCCTATACCATCACAGATGCTGGCTTATCAACTTTGCGCCTATAACAATCCGGAAGGTTCTTTTTCTCTTTGGTCCGGAGGACACGACGTCCACAGTTTCCAAAAACAATTTGAAATGTGGACTCGTCAGACCACAGAACACTTTTCCACTTTGAATCAGTCCATCTTAGATGAGCTCAGGCCCAGCGAAGCCGACGGCGTTTCTAGGTGTTGTTGATAAATGGTTTTCGCCTTGCATAGGAGAGTTTTAACTTGCACTTACAGATGTAGCGACCAACTGTAGTTACTGACAGTGGGTTTCTGAAGTGTTCCTGAGCCCATGTGGTGATATCCTTTACACACTGATGTCGCTTGTTGATGCAGTACAGCCTGAGGGATCGAAGGTCACGGGCTTAGCTGCTTACGTGCAGTGATCTCTCCAGATTCTCTGAACCCTTTGATGATATTACGGACCGTAGATGGTGAAATCCCTAAATTTCTTGCAATAGCTGGTTGAGAAAGTTTTTTCTTAAACTGTTCAACAATTTGCTCACGCATTTGTTGACAAAGTGGTGACCCTCGCCCCATCCTTGTTTGTGAATGACTGAGCATTTCATGGAATCTACTTTTATACCCAATCATGGCACCCACCTGTTCCCAATTTGCCTGTTCACCTGTGGAATGTTCCAAATAAGTGTTTGATGAGCATTCCTCAACTTTATCAGTATTTATTGCCACCTTTCTCAACTTCTTTGTCACGTGTTGCTGGCATCAAATTCTAAAGTTAATGATTATTTGCAAAAAAAAAAAAAAAAAAGATTTTGAACATCAAATATGTTGTCTTTGTAGCATATTCAACTGAATATGGGTTGAAAATGATTTGAAAATCATTGTATTCCGTTTATATTTACATCTAACACAATTTCCCAACTCATGGAAACGGGGTTTGTACATACTTAAATATATATATATATATATATATATATATATATATATATATATATATATATATATATATATATATATATATATATATATATATATATGTATATATATATATATATATATATATACACATACACAGTACTTTTTTTTCTTTTTTTTTTGTCATAATATCACTCTCTATTTTGACAAGTAAAACAAAAATGGTCAAGGTTTATTTATAAATCACATGAAAAAAACAATGGCTCAAGCTTCCGCAAAGTGCTGCTGTGCAAGTCAAGTAAAATTACAAGGATCGAACAATGCCATTAAAAAAATTTAATGAAATAGATAAAAAAAAATATATATATATGTATATATTGATGCATTCTTTTACCATACAGGTTTGTATAAAAAACTTACATTTATAATTATTGTACCCAAAAGGGGGCCCGGAGAAAACAGTGCTATAAAAATCATATCAAGTGATACTTTTTCCAAAGTTTAAATCTAGTTGCTGCAATGACAAGGAAGGGATTTCTTTTTTTTTTTTTTTTTTTTTTTTTTTTACACAAAACCATACATACTAAATAATTTATTTCTCATCATACATACACTTCTTTGCCAAGCATATTTTGACCTAAATTGGTTTAGTTTTAAATGAAAGCTACTAACCTCAACATAGCACTTTCATCCTTCATTTTTTCTGTATTATACACTTCTGAATGTACAAGAAAGTACATGCAAGGACTTTGACATTTAATATTGGAGTTTTTGACACCTGGGCTTGAATGTATCTTGGATGTTGCCATGAATAAATAATGACAGGAACTCTCCTACTCCATTACAAAGGCAGTGCAGTGTTACATGACTCCAGAGGACAATACTCCCACGCACACACTTTCTGCATGCCATCACTAAGCAGATGTCGGAGTCTATCGATCGCCTCAGTGACATGGTTCAGTGGTGCAAATGCAGCAGCACTGTGCACACGCTTGCATATATTGTACACAGTGGGTCTAATGTAACCCATGCAGCATTGTTGACCTGTTTGGACAGTGCCCCAGTGTTGAGTATCAGCACCGTTCTGAGGATCATGTTGTCATCAGATGTGGTGTCCCATGTCTTTCTTTCCTCTCTCTCTCTTAACGTCACACAAATGTATCGTAAATATCCTGAATAAATTATGCACTGTCACTAGTCGGCCTACTTAAGTCTCATTAAAATAATAAGCCTAGATCCTAAAAGCTTAAAGGATCCGTAGCGTCCAGATGACCGCAATTTCACAAACCTATTTTTTGTTCCTGAAAATTAATCCGGCAGGTATTTCCAATAACATCAATTAAATATGACTAATCGGTAGATATTTAACTGTGCTTGGTATGCCCGCTTTCCATCGCCAGACTCGATATGCCGCCCCCTCTTGGTGGGATGCCATCTACAGAACTGGAGCCCATTTCCCAACATAGACAGTAGTGATGTGAGGATCGATACTGAAATAGCGATACCGGCAATTCCAAATCTTTATGTTCTAATACGGATTCTCCAGTGACGTGCAGTCACTAGAGGGGCCTCACCTGCCATCATGGAAAGACCAAAAAATGTAAAAAGAAAAAAAAATTAATGAATTTGTTATATGTATCCAGTGATTATACTATAAAGTTATTGTCCATTTAACTTCACCAGTTTTAGATTATTTTTATTCAAAATCGCTGAATTTTCACATTTGCTGTTCAAATACTGTCATGAGAAGAGACGGTGCGGTGATCAGCAGCCAGTTGAGGCACGTCACTCAGTTGTGCCTCAACATGGATTGCGCAATGACTCGGCTAACTGCTGGCCTGCTGTGCAGTGAGACCGTATTGCTATATGAATTATATTATACATTTCCATAGTTTAGTTAGCTGAGGTATATAATGTACAGTGTATTTTGTCAACAACTGTATGTGTGTAATGTATTTCTTGTGCTGAACAATCATAAAACTGCTGCGAAGACGCACTGGCTGAGGCTCGCAGTAATCCCGCCTCCTTGTGCCGGTTAATGCACCCCCGCCGTCGAACGCACCCCCCGACGGGAGCGGCACACCAACCAAAGCCCACACCCAAACCACCCACGTGCAAGACCGAACCCACTCAAAAAAGTCACCCAACAAGAAGCCAAAAAGTGCAACAACAACAATGCTCGCGTTGGAGGAGCCGCGAATGACCGCAGGGCCACAACATTAGGTACACCTGCAGACTGCAGCAAGGATTTCATATTTCATTCATTCACAACTCCTCCAACACGAACATTATTGTTTTTGCACTTTTTGGCTTCTTATTAAATAACTTTTTAAAAAGATTCAATCTTGCACGTGGAAAGTTTAAGTGTGGGCTTTAGTTGATATAACACTCCCGTCAGGGGGTGCATTAATCCAGCACAACCATAATAAGGTTTTTTTTTATTAAATGTGCTTTTTTGTGTGCTACAGTTTGTATGTGTAAAGTTAAAGTTAAGTTAAAGTACCAATGATTGTCACACACACACTAGGTGTGGTGAAATTTGTCCTCTGCATTTGACCCATCCTTTGATCACCCCCTGGGAGGTGATGGGAGCAGTGGGCAGCAACGGCGCCACGCCCGGGAATCATTTTTGGTGATTTAACCCCCAATTCCAACCCTTGATGGTGAGTGCCAAGCAGAGAAGAATGCTGGTATGAGCTTTTAAACATAACCCGTTAACTGCTGCCAATCAAATGGTGAATAAGATTCTTTAGGGTTCATATGTTTGTAAATCTGACTGTGATGAAGTCAGTGCCTTACCAGCCATCAACCTCACCGCACGTCACTGCGATTCTCAATTCAAAGTGTCAATAGTGTTGATATTCTAGTTCAGACCTGAACATAATGTGATCCGTGGCTTAGATTTTCAATCCAGGCCGCGAGATGTTTCCAAATATTTTTTTCAGACCTTTAACATTGAAACTGCAGCCGCTATAATGCTGTGCATTGCTGTTTTCAAATGACCTTAAGTCAATTACTATTCACGCTACACATCATCAGTAGGATAAAACTAACCTGTCTCATGACGGTCTAATCCCAGCTCACATTCCCTTTTAGTGGGTGAACAATTGTAGTATTTCAATGGTTGAGTAATATACAGGTTATTACGATAAGCTACATCGTAGCAGGTCCAGGGAAACAAGGCACAAAGCAGTATGGGCGGAGTTTGTTTACAGAGCAGCCAGCCTGAAATGCAGGTGTCCGGGACAGACCCGGAAGCAGATTTTTATGACAAAGTTCTGCAGAAAAGTAATATTAAATCAGATTGAAGGTGTTATTTTACCCGTAGCATTCATATTTTTTACGTTGTCACTTTCGTTTTTGTTTTATTTCTTTGTCACTGAATTGAATATTGTGGCATTTAGCTTTACTTAACATTTTTGTGTTGTGGCTTATGTTGTGGCGTTTGCATTTGTGGTTGCTTTTGCATATCATGTTGTGATGTACAGTTCTGTTGTGGCTTTATTTTGTTGTGTTTTAGTGATTGCATTTGCTGTGGCTTCTGCAACTATGTTGTGGATAAAAATTGTCGCGTTGTGGCGTAACGTTGTTGTGTTGTGGCTGTATGTGGTTATGTTGTGCCGTTTGCATTTGTAGTGGCTTTTGCAATCGTGTTGTGGCTGAACTTTGTTGTGTTGTTTGCATCTGTTGTGGCTTTTGCAGTCTGGTTCTTGCTGACAGTTTTAGTGTTGTGGCTTTATTTTGATGTGTTGTGGTGTTTTCATTTGCAGTGGCTTTTGCAATCCTGCTGTGTACAATCCTGCTGTGGCTTTTGCAACCGTGTTGTGACTGAAAGTTGTCGTAGTGTGGCTAAAAAAATATTGTGCTGGGGCTGAAAGTTGTTGTGTTGTGGCTTTATGTGTTTGTGTTGTGGCTAAAAGTTATTGGAACCCAAAAGGGGGCCCGGAGAAAACAGTGCTATAAAAATCACATTAAGTGATACTTTTTCCAAAGTTTAAAAATAGTTGCTGCAATGACAAAGAAGAGATTCATTTTTATTTATTTTTTGTACACAAAACCATACATACTAAATAATTTATTTCTCATCAAACAAACACATCTTTCCCGAGCATATTTTGACCTAAATTGGTTTAGTTTTAAATGAAAGCTACTAACCTCAATGTAGCACCTGCATCCTTCATTTTTTCTGTATTATAGACTCCTGAATCCTCCTGTTTTTTTACCCTTAGCATTCATTTTTGTTACGTTTTGCTTGATTCTACAAAATGTTGATTTCGGTGGTGGTCTGAGAAAAAAGAAAAGGAGCAACGTTTATACATATGTATATATATATATATGTATATATATATATGAAAATACTGAAAATATTTTTTATATTCTAGTTTCTTCAAAATAACCACCCTTTGCACTGTTTACTTTTTTGCACACTCTCGGCATTCTCTCGATGAGCTTCAAGAGGTAGTCACCTGAAATGGTTTTCACTTCACTGGTGTGCTTGAAGCTCATCGAGAGAATGCCAAGAGTGTGCAAAGCAGTAATCAGAGCAAAGGGTGGCTATTTTGAAGAAACTAGAATATAAAACATGTTTTCAGTTATTTCACTTTTTTTGTTAAGTACATAACTCCACATGTGTTCATTCGTAGTTTTGATGCCTTCAGTGACAATCTACAATGTAAATGGTCATGGAAATAAAGAAAATCCATTGAATGAGAAGGTGTATCCAAACTTTTGGCCTGTACTTTATATCTATCCATCTATCTATCTATCTATCTATCTATCTATCTATCTATCTATCTATCTATCTATCTATCTATCTATCTATCTATCTATCTATCTATCTATCTATCTAGCTATATATATACATATATATATCGCTAGCAGCGTAACTTTTTTTTTTTCAATTTCTCTCGTTTTTTTGCAGGTTCTAACCCAGTCATTTTCCCTTCGATGGTGCTCCTAAAATTTGGAGTCTTTAAAAAATGTTATATCCAAACTTCGACCGAAACCCATTTTCTTCTAAATCAGAATAATTAAAATGATCTTTGCAAATTACACTCCACATGCTTGGTCTGTCCTATTTTCTGCCAGTCAATTTGACTTGAGAGGTCCATACTTTCCTCATGTTCCCATCATTTCCTCCAGTCTTCTGTGGGTGACATCAGCAGGCTGATGCAGGCCTTCACACATTTTTGGGGGAATATTTTACTTTTAGACATAATTGTTAGGTCAAGAACTATGTAATAAGTGACTATGTTGTCAGCAGTATTTGTGGTTAGAAATAGGGGCGTAACTTCTTAACGAGTGATAAAGAGGTAAACAAACAATACAACTACAAAGTGGACTGTGGATGTGAATAATACATAATTATACCATATCTTTATGCGCTCTATTCAGTTTGAAAGCTTTAGACAGTTGTTTGTAAAAATACAAAAACAAAAAAACTCTGCATTTGGACTGGAGCTGCATAAGAGAATAGATCATTGGGCTCTGTGATATACGAGCAAAATAATATAATAAAGTTTCCATCAAGGCTCAGGGATTGTTGGTATTCATTGGGCATTTTGTGACCTTGTAAACCCGCATAGATCAATAACTGGTGCACTTAAGGAAATGAATCACAAGATTTATTTGCCATGAGAAAGTGAGGGAGAAAAAAAAAAGGGAAGCCAGCTCCCAATTTAGTCCTTGACTGGTTTCTTCATAAATATTTTATTGGAATTTAAAGAACAAAATGCACTTATATACTGTAACTTGAAACCAACATTTTTCTTGAGTGTTCTTACTTAAACAATTTACATAGAAGAGGAGGAGCTATTTGCATCCATTCAAATGTATTACTGATGTATCCATGTAGCGTGTGGTTTAATGTTTATTTCTTTCACCAAAGTTCAGTAACTTTAAGTTCCCAAAGTTATTGGCTCCTGTAGAAGTGTGAGGTTTGTGTTTCTACCGCATTTCACAGTTCACGGTAGTTTATACAAATCTGTCTGACATATGAAGTATACAGTCCATTTCTACATTGATATCATGTAAAAAAAAAAAGTGACATTTGGTGGTCTTAATTATTGTCAAATATAAGTGAGTGAAATAAAAAGCAATAGTATAAAAAAAATGGTATGATTTAATAACAAAGTGAACCGTAATTTAAGATATAAATTGATGCTTTTGTCCACAGTCATAAAGTTGTCCCCTCGGTAAATTCTGAATTTTTGAGGGTCAGGCGAGTCCTTATGGTCCATTTCAGCTGTAAATAATATATAAAGAATAAATGTCAATTGTAATCCCACGGTGACAACACGAACACATCAGGTATATCGTTAGCTTGTTAGCATTAGCATTCGGTTCACTCGGGTTAAGACGAATAACTACACAAATAGTGTGTCACTGACTACTTTTACAACCTGTAACAAAATGAATAGTGAATGTTTAATGTCATTTATCTTTGTTCCATTTGTCCTCCCCTTTGCATTTCTCTTCCAACAACAATGTTGTCGAGCCTCAACAATTTGCAGCTCACATCGCCGCTTCAAAGTCCAGCTGAATACTTTATATTCCTCTGTAAAGTCATTTATTATTTAACTAATGTACAGTACAGGCCAAAAGTTTGGACACACCTTCTCATTCAAAGTAGTTTTTAAAAACTATGAATGAACACATGTGGAGTTATGCACTTAACAAAAAAAGGTGAAATAACTGAAAACGTGTTTTATATTCTATTTCTTTCAAAATAGATTACTTTTTCGCACACTCTTGGCATTCTCTCGATGAACTTCAAGAGGTAGTCACCTGAAATGGTTGTCACTTCACTGGTGTGCTTGAAGCTCATTGAGAGAATGCCAAGAGTGTGCAAAGCAGAAATCAGAGCAAAGGGTGGCTATTTTGAAGAAACTAGAATATAAAACATGTTTTCAGTTTCTGGAGGAGGGCGTGGTCGGCGCACCTCCTGCAGGAATGGGGTGTGTATGGCCCGGCCTCGAAGCCAGCGGCAGGTGAGTAGATTGCTCAGCTGGGGATGATTATCTAATTCCCTGTCGCCCTTATTAGCATCAGCCGGACCGAGACATGTTGTTGGAGTTGGAGCCAGAGAAAGACACATGCACAAAGACAGAACGAGGAGGAGCAAAGGCACGTCGGACTGGAAAGTCCAAAATATATTGCTGGAAAGCAAACCATACTTGTGTGTATGACAATAAAAACTTGCTCAAACCCTGTACACCGGGCTCAAAGACAGATCTATCGGACTCAGGAGAACCCTCCACGAGCAAAGACGCTCACACAGTTATTTCACACAAAAGCCAATAATGCAATTTTTTTTGTGGTCCCCTTTACTTAGAAAAGTATCGAAAAGTACCGAAATGTATCGAAATAATTTTGGTACCGGTACCAAAATATTGGTATCGAGACAACACTAAAGTTAAAAATTTTACGTACCAATGATTGTCACACACACACTACGTGTGGCGAAATTATTCTCTGCATTTGACCCATCACCCTTGATCGGTGGCCGCGCCCGAGAATCTTTTTACCTGCTAGTGCTTGGTAAAGTTTGGTTTAAGAAGGGACGTACTTTGAAAGAAGAAAGTACAGACTGTATTTACATTCGTCCTTCACCCAACACGAAAACTGTGATCACCGTGTTCTTTTGAAGACACATCCTCGGTTTGTGCGTTGCTGTGTCAAGCGAGTCGAGATCAGGTGGTGTTTGCTAACCAGTGTGTTGCACGCTACGCCTTTAGCAGGTGTGTGACGGCGTGTGGGCTAAGTGAAGTCCCTCGGCCGGCCTGTTAGCCAGCCAGTCATCCACTCTCACAGTCAGTCCTCCAGGCTGTCAGGTACACGGGGAGCCAGAGCACAGCTGTCCGAGCAGGCCTCCATTATCCGGCCTCATCTATTGATTCACCCTGTGGGATTTTTTTTTTTTTCTTCTTCTTCTTCCCGGCTCGTTTTTTTGGCACGGGATCACCTGTGAACACACACCACCACGTGCATGCACCAAGCATTGTGCACCCTCGCACATGCACAACACATTTAAAAGCCCGGCACCCATTTGGCACTGACATTTATAAGCAAGAAGCCATGCGGAACCTCATTTTACGCTTCTTATGTATTCATATTTGTTTTTATAGGCTTTTATTTCCTCTAAGCATAAAACAACACCGTGCAAAGAGCTCGTAAACAATATATCTTACGTGGTATTTGCTCGCAAAATAAATCAGGTGCATTCATAGACACGGTGACAGTGACAGGGTGTGCGTTGGATTTTCCATTTCAATCCAAACAAGATTATTGAACAAATGGAAACCCTAACCAAATAAAGCCAACAACATGTTTTGCATGTTCATCCTCCCACATATAATTGTATGAGCAACCCCGGCAGCAGCGATCTAAGGAATAATCAACACATGTATACAAACAAAGCAACAGCGACAGTATGAGCGAGTGTAAACTCCAGATGATCGTATGATTAATGTATCCGCTCGATGTATCCTCACTATTATTGCCAATGAATAATGCATGAGCCCCAGCCTTTGTTTATGGTATGATAAAGCATGGCCCTGAGTGTTGTGCCTTCACGCCAAGAAATGCCTCCCGCTCTCTGCATGCATACCGCGCTCGTACAGTATTTTCTCATTCCTGCACTCTTACGGCGGGCTGAACAAAGTTTTCCGGTAGGGCAGTGTTTTTTAACCACTAGTGTGCCATGAGATACAGCCTGGTGTGCCGTGGGAGGTTATGCAGTTTTACCTATTTGGGTTAAAAATATTTTTTTGCAAACCAGTAATTATAATCCGCAAATAATGTGCCAGTGTTGAGTGTCTGTGCTGTCGAGAGCTCGGCAGAGTAACCATGTTATTCTCTTCCGTATCAGTAGGTGGCAGCCGGTAGCTAATAGCTTTGTAGATGGTTTGTCGTGATCACAATATGCAGGCAACAGCGGGAGGCAGGGTGCAGGTAACAAGGTATCTAATGCTTAAAGGGGAACATTATCACAATTTCAGAAGGGTTAAAACCATTAAAAATCAGTTCCCAGTGGCTTATTTTATTTTTCGAAGTTTTTTTCAAAATTTTACCCATCACGCAATATCCCTAAAAAAAGCTTCAAAGTGCTTGATTTTAACCATCATTTTATACACCCGTCCATTTTCCTGTGACGTCACTTAGTGATGCCAATACAAACAAACATGGCGGATAGAACAGCAAGTTTATAGCGACATTAGCAGTTTAAGCGATTCAACAGATTACGCATGTATTGAAAAGGATGGTTGTAGTGTGGAGGCAGGTAGCGAAAACAAAATTGAAGAAGAAACTGAAGCTATTGAGCCATATCGGTTTGAACCGTATGCAAGCAAAACCGACGAAAACGACACGGCAGCCAGCGACACGGGAGAAAGCGAGGACGAATTCGGCGATCGCCTTCTAACCAACGATTGGTATGTGTTTGTTTGGCATTAAAGGAAACTAACAACTATGAACTAGGTTTACAGCATATGAAATACATTTGGCAACAACATGCACTTTGAGAGTGCAGACAGCCCAGTTTTCATCAATTAATATATTCTGTAGACATACCCTCATCCGCTCTCTTTTCCTGGGGGTCTGGCGGCAGATTTCTTTGACTTTATCGTTGGAAATGCATCTGCTTTGAGTGTCACAGGATATCCACACATTCTTGCCATCTCTGTCGTAGCATAGCTTTCGTCGGTAAAGTGTGCGGAACAAACGTCCAATTTCTTGCCACTTTCGCATCTTTGGGCCACTGGTGCAACTTGAATCCGTCCCTGTTCATGTTGTTACACCCTCCGACAACACACCGACGAGGCATGATGTCTCCAAGGTACGGAAAACAGTCGAAAAAACGGAAAATAACAGAGCTGATATGAGAGCGAATAATAGAAAGGCGTTTAATTCGCCAAAATTCACCCATTTAGAGTTCGGAAATCGGTTAAAAAAATATATGGTCTTTTTTCTGCAACATCAAGGTATATATTGACGCTTACATAGGTGTGGTGATAATGTTCCCCTTTAAACCAAAAATAAACAAAAGGTGAGTGCCCCTAAGAATGATGTTTCCCTCTTACACACATGCTTATGTGTGCTATGACTATGATAATTTTTCCCTTGGCTTCCGTCTGGACCCCCTCTCCAGGGGCCCAGGCTTAGACTGAATATTTTTATTCTCCCCCCCCCCCCCCCCCAGCATTTACCTGTTTCTCACTTTTTTTGTAAGGGCTGCCGGAAGTTGGCAGACCCGTCAGCGATCCTGTTCTGTCTCCTTGTAATGTTTGTCTGCTCTTGAATGGGATTGTGCTGAAAATCATAATTTCACTTCGGGGATTAATAAAGTATTTCTGATTCTGATTCTGGCCCTGCGATAAGGTGGCGACTTGTCCTGGGTGTACCCCGCCTTCCGCCCGATTGTAGCTGAGATAGGCTCCAGCGACCCCCCGCAACCCCAAAAGGGACAAGCGGTAGAAAATGGATGGATGATTCTGATTCTGATTCTGAAAAGGCATTGAAGCTTAGGGAAGGCTAGGCAGAACGAAACTAAAACTGAACTGGCTACAAAGTAAACAAAAACAGAACGCTGGATGACAGCAAAGACTTACTGTGGCGCAGAGACGGCGTCCACAAAGTGCATCTGTACGTGACGTGACAATCAACAATGTCCACACAAAAAAAGATAGCAACAACTTAATTAGTCTTGATTGCTAAAACAAAGCAGGTGCGGGGAATAGTGCTCAAAGGAAGACATGAAACTGCAACAGGAAAATGTCAACAAAACAGGAAAAGCCACCAAAATAGGAGAGCAAGACAAGAACTAAAACACCACACACAGGAAAACAGCAAGCAACTGAAAATAAGTCACGGCGTGATGTGACAGGTCGTGACAGTACACCTACTTTGAGACAAGAGCTATAGTGACGCATGCTTGGTTATGGTTTAAAGTCATATCCAACAATTGTGAGAACGACTTTTTATTGTCGACCCAGTTTCATTTTTTAATGATTTCTGCAGGTGGTGTGCCTCCGGATTTTTTTCAATGAAAAAAATGTGCCTAGGCTCAAAAAAGGTTGAAAAACACTGCGATAGGCGACGGATGGTTGGGAGAGAGAGGGGATTGAATAAAGTTAATGAATAATAACAGTTGTTAATCTCTGATGGAAAACATCTTTTCATATGAAAATCTCCAGGTTGATCTCACAATCCGCCACATTGTCAATCTGGGATATGAGGGCCCTAGAGGAAAAGGCCCTGTAATCTGCTCTAAATCTGTGTCCCGCAAAACCCTCCCCTTTTTGAACAATCTCCTCAACAGCAGCTGTTTGGTGCGCACGCTTGTTTTCATCACTGCCCATTGTCTTTGAACATCAACTGGGGATTTTTCAAATATCTCTCCCCCACTACAGCACATGAGGAGACAACCATTCAGGGCTATTGTACACTAGGAAAGCTGTGCTTGACTAGCCTGGGCCTAATTTGGAAATGACAGTCATTTACTTGCATTGGATTAGTGTTTTGTTTGCAAGATACACACAAACACGAGGTTGTTGTGTTGCAATGTTTGTGTCGGCCTCCATCAACGTTGTCTTCTCTTTGCTCTGCTTCTTGTTCTTGGACTTTACAAATAAAAAATAAGTGTCCGACAACATGATCGTTACCTAAATCTGCATGCATCTTTCCGCTCTGTTTGTGGTTTGTGTTTCTGTCATACTTGCCAACCCTCCGAAATTCAGCGCCTCTCCCGAAAAACTCCCGGGACAAATTTTCTCCCGAAAATCTCCCGAAATTCAGGCGGACTCAGGTCCGCATGGACCTGAGTCCACTTTCCCACAATATAAACAGTGTACCTGCCCAATCACGTTATAACTGTAGAATGATGGAGGGCGAGTTCTTGGTTTCTTATGTGGGTTTATTGTTAGGCAGTTTCATTAACGTCCTCCCAGCGCGGCAACAACACACAACAACAGCAGTCACGTTTTTGTCTACCGTAAAGCAGTTTGTCTGCTGTAAAAACAGCATTGTTGTGATACTCTTAAACAGGACAATACTGCCATCTACTGCATTTGATGAAAGCACTTTTGTGCGTGCCACACAGCAATGCATCATCAGAGAGGTTGTTCAGCATGGTTCGAAAAATAGTGACAGAGAATAGAACAAGGATGGACAATTCAACCCTTAACTCAACAATGAGTAAATAAGTGTTATGTGTGTGTACATGTGTAAATAAATGAACACTGAAATTCAAGTATTTATATATATATATATATATATATATATTTATAGCTAGAATTCACTGAAAGTCAAGTATTTATTTTATATATATATATATATATATATATATATATATATATATATATATATATATATATATATATATATATATATATATGTATATATATGTATATATATATATATATATATATAATAAAATAAATATATATTTATAGCTAGAATTCACTGAATGTCAAGTATTTATTTTATATATATATATATATATATATATATATGTATATATATATATATATATATATTCTTATATATATATAATAAAATAAATATATATTTATAGCTAGAATTCACTGAAAGTCAAGTATTTATTATATATATATATATATATATATATATATATATATATATATATATATATATATATATATATATATATATATATATATATATATATATATATATATATATATATATATATATAAATCCATCCATCCATTTTCTACCGCTTATTCCCTTTGGGGTCGCGGGGGGCGCTGGAGCCTATCTCAGCTACAATCGGGCGGAAGGCGGGGTACACCCTGGACAAGTCGCCACCTCATCGCAGATATATATATATATATATATATATATATATATATATATATATATATATATATATATATATATATATATATATATATATATATATATATATATATATATAAATGTGTATGTATGTATGTATATATATGTATGTATGTATATATATGTATGTATGTATATATATATATATATATATATATGAAATATATATATATATGAAATACTTGACTTGGTGAATTCTAGCTGTAAATATACTTCTCCCCTCTTAACCACGCCCCCAACCACGCCCCCCACCCCCGCCCCCACCCCTCACCTCCCGAAATCGGAGGTCTCAAGGTTGGCAAGTATGGTTTCTGTATAGCTTTCCTACATGATGTGACTTCACCATCATCGTTCAGGTTTAAGGTAAGTCAGTGTTCATACAATCACTGGGTGGCCTACCAATCATTAAAGCAGCATTCGTTCATTTAAAGGAGAACTGCACTTTTATTTTAAAAATATTGCCGGCCATTCACCATCCCTATGAAAGACAAGAACATATTTGTTTTTTTTCTTATTTTTTAATGCATTTTAGCTGGTAAATAAATACGAGCAAAAGTTTGCTTACAATGGAGCGTATGGGAATCGCTCTATTCTGCCTATAAAGCGCCTAAAAAACATCCAAACACTTCCATCAATGTTTCTTATACACGCTGTAAGCATGTATGTCATGTAATAACATGCACCTTCATGATAACATGTAATATTAATGTACTTTGCTGATTTTACGCATACGGCGTACGTATAGACCGGGGGTCAGCAACCCTGCATGCGGCTCTTTAGTGCCGCCCTAGTGGCTCCCTGGAGCATTTTTAAAAAAGGGTTGAAAATGGAAAAAGATGGGGGAAAATAATTTTTTTGTTATAGTATGTTTTTAGTTTGAGGACAAACATGACAAAAACCTTCCCAATTGCTTGAAAGCCCACCGTTTAATGTTTGTGTGTACAGAGTATTTGGTTTTGTCCTACTAATTTTGGCGGTTCTTGAACTGGACTGTGACGCAACAGTTTGTTTACATGTAAAATGTTCCACTTCTTCTTTGTCTCATTTTGTCCACCAAACTTTGAATACTGTGCGTGAATGCACAAAGGTGATCTTTGTTGGTTATTGACTTGTTGGAGTGCTAATCAGGCATATTTGGTCAGTGCATGTCTGCAAGCTAATCAATGCTAACATGCTATTTAGGATAGCTGTATGTACATATTGCATCATTATGCCTAATTTGTAGGTATATTTGAGCTCATTTAATATCCTTTACTTGTATCCTCTTTTTATATAATTTAGTTTTGCATGTCTCATGACACGTTATCTGTATGTAATATTAGCTGCATTTCAGATAGTTGTTTGTGTGCCATGTTGTTCCAGACCACAGCAAACATTACCTATCTTGCCAAAGATTGTAATACATCTATTAAAAGAAGACAGCCTGCTGTTTCCTTTAATTTGGGGACACACATCTGTACCTTTGGCCATTCTAAGTCAGTAATTTCCAGGAGTTATCTCACTTTCTGAGTAGCCTCTGATTTACTAACGGTTTCTAATGTTGTACAAATGTGTATAATAAATATTACATTTTAACATTTCTGTCAACGAAGATTTGCTTCAGCCTGCGACACATACTCATTTTGATAGTAGGCTGATACAGCTAATATAGAAACTTATAGCATGTGTTGTCTTCATTATAACACTTATATAAGACTTTTAAAGTAATTTTGATGGTAGGCTATTATAGCTAATATAGACACTTACGTTGTGTGTTGCCTTCATTATAAGACTTATATAAGACTTTTAAAGTCATTTTTATAGTAGGCTATTATAGCTAATATAGACACTTACATCATGTGTTGCCATCATTATAAGACTTATATACGGCTTTTAATTTTTTGACAGATTATTTTTTTGTATTTTTGGTCCAATACGGCTCTTTCAACGTTTTGGGTTGCCGGCCCATGGTATAAAGTATAGACGCATCACAATGTTCACAATTTCCTTCAACTACAACACTGACTACAATTCACGCAGACTTCATGAGAGACAACAAACATAATAAAACATCACTTACTGTACAATGTCTGCAATCACTGGGATGCCGACTGTTAGGATGTTGATATATGATATCAGGATTGTGAATTATAGGCAAAATTACAAGAAAGTGCAGTTCCCCTTTAATCATTGCCAAGCTTTTACGACCGTATTCATGTAGTCACTGGCCAGCCTACATCCAGTTATAGCAGCACCATTTACTGATTGTAATGCTACTAAGTATGTCAGCAATTTTGCACATTTTGATTTAGAGGGCTGGTTTGTTTTGATGAACTTTCAAGCTTGTACAACATGATCAACTTAAATTTAGCTTTTAAGTTTATGCAGTCGGTCTTCTACATATACACACCATTGAATGGTTGTGATTGGTTGGTTGTATGTCTTGAGTCAGTTTAAGGAAAAAACTAATTTAAAATTAAAAGTCAGTGGGCTGCTTTTAAGTGAGCGGTCATGCAGTCATTGGTCGGTCTGCTATGTCTTACAGCAGCACCAGTGATTGGTTGGTTGTTTGTCTTGAGTCAGCTTGAGATGGAATAAAACCAAATGTTAAATCAAGTCATTGGCCATCTTTAAAGGTAGTGTATTTTCAGTCTTTGGTCAGTCACCATTGATTGGTTAAGAATTGTTGACATGAACCGTTTGCAGACAGACTTAAAAAGTAGGTTATACATTTCACTGTATAGCACCATGTATGCAAAATTTACACCAATGCATTTCAAACACATATTATCTTGACCACAAAGAAGTGTTAAATGTAGATTAGATTCATCGTAGCCCCCGCCCCTCCCAACTTGTCCAAATCTCCCCAAAATAGTCCCAATCGTTTGTGTTGCAAAAAGCTCCGTTTGTGCCTTTACGGTTTTTAAGTTATTCTAAAATACACCACAAACATGTTCCATTCGTTTGTACTTTGTGCTCAATTGTGATGCAACATTTTAGTCTAACTATTATAGCGAAAAAT
The DNA here is from genome assembly GCF_033978685.3 of Nerophis lumbriciformis. Lineage (NCBI taxonomy): Eukaryota > Metazoa > Chordata > Actinopteri > Syngnathiformes > Syngnathidae > Nerophis > Nerophis lumbriciformis. The sequence goes on along the minus strand of NC_084555.2, from coordinate 15,524,031 downwards.
GTTGCAGGCATCAAATTCTAAAGGAGCTAATATTTGCAAAAGATAACAAAGTGTTCCCGTTCGAACGTTAAGTATCTTGTCTTTGTATCCGCGTCGAAGTCACGTCATGTCATTGCTGGTTCACGATCAGACGAGCATGTTCGGTAGCACACAATCATGGAGTACTTACACGCAGACACAGTGTGTAGACAGAAAAGGGAGAACGGACGCATTTTGGCCTACAAATGTACGATAAAAGTGAAGTTTTAACACTGAAACGCCCTCAGGAAGAGATGCTTTAAGACATGGCTAGCTAGTTAGCGGCTAAAGTCCATCCGCCGTCGGCAGTGTTGTAGCTACTTCTAAATCACTAATCCTCGCCTCCATGGCGACAAATAAAGTACGTTTCTTACAAGTATCATCCCTGCAGGACGAGGAATAGCTAAACATGCTTCACTACTCACCGGCATCAAAATGTAAACAAATGCCATTGGTGGATCTACACCTAACATCCACTGTAATGATACCAAGTACAGGCACGTATCTAGTCGATACTATTATGATTACGTCGATATTTTTTGGCATCACAACATCTTCTTTCGTTTAAAAAAAATGTATATTATGTTTATAAACTCAGGAAATATGTCCCTGGACAAATGAGGACTTTGAATATGACCAATGCATGATCCTGTAACGACTTGGTATCGAATTGATACCCAAATTTGTGGTATCATCCAAATCTAGTGTAGAGTATCAAACAACAGACGAATAAGTGATGATTACATTTTAACAGAAGTGTAGACAGAACCTGTTAAAAGAGAAAGTAAGCAAATATTACCAGTAAATGAACAAGTAGATTAATAATTCATTTTCTACCACTTGTCCTTAATAATGTTGACAAAATAATAGAATGATAAATGACACAATATGTTACTGCATACGTCAGCAGACTAATTAGGAGTCTTTGTTTACTTACTTACTACTAAAAGACAAGTTGTCTAGTATGTTCAATATTTTATTTAAGGCCTTAACTGCAATAAGAAACATATGTTTAATGTACCCTAAGATTTTTTGTTAAAATAAAACCAAAAATGCTATTTTTTTGTGGTCCCCTTTATTTAGAAAAGTACCGAAAAAGTATCGAAATAATTTTAGTACCGGTACCAAAATATTAGTATCATTACAACTAGGGATGTCCGATAATGGCTTTTTGCCGATATCACGATATTGTCCAACTCTTTAATTACCGATACCGATATCAACCGATATATACAGTCGTGGAATTAACACATTATTATGCCTAATTTGGACAACCAGGTATGGTGGAGATAAGGTACTTTAAAAAAAAATTAATAAAATAAAATAAGATAAATAAATTTAAAAAAATTTCTTGAATAAAAAAGAAAGTAAAACAATATAAAAACAGTAATTAATGAAAATTAGTAAAATTAACTGTTAAAGTTTAGTACTATTAGTGGACCGGCAGCACGCACAATCATGTGTGCTTACAGACTGTATCCCTTGCAGACTGTATTGATATATATTGATATATAATGTAGGAACCAGAATATTAATATCAGAAAGAAACAACCCTTTTGTGTGAATGAGTGTAAATGGGGGAGGAAGGTTTTTTGGGTTGGTGCACTACTTGTAAGTGTATCTTGTGTTTTTATGTTGATTTAATTAAAAACAAACAAAAAAAAAACGATACCGATAATAAAAAAACGATACGGATAATTTCCGATATTACATTTTAACGCATTTATCGAACATCTCTAATTACAACACTAGTTAAGACACATATGGCCTTTTAAAACATTCAAGGGCGTGCCTACCTAAAGACTAAAAGCAGCCCGCTAAGGCTCTTCAGGACTTGTAGTGGCGCCACACAGCTAGCAGATGTTAGCCAGATTACACGCAACATGAGCCCGACCCCACTATGGAAGATGTCTGCTGGCCTCAAACACACCAGAGGTTCATCCCTCTCTATCTCCTAGTGGGTGAGGGCTGATGTGCAAGGGCTCGGCATACAAGAGGTTATCCGCTCGGAGGGAGATGTGTGTCGACGTGTGGCGCGTGAGGGCTTGCATTGTTGGGGGAAACGAAGAGCGTGACGAGAGTCTGCTGTGGATATAATTAATAGGCCACATGCGGCTGCACCGAATGTGTCACAGCAAGGGGAAATCAATCGATGGAATCTGTCGGACGTGTGTCGGGGTGCGTGGTGCTGAGTTAAAATAGAGCATGGAGGTACACAACCAAGGAAACGGGACACAGAATGTGAATGCAGAGCTGAGAAAAATGTTGCAGAGGTGAAGCGGAGGGAAGATTTGACGGCTCCTGTTTCAATAAATAGCAGTAGCGTCCATAATTTGGCTCCACCACCCACGTTGTGAGATACCCTGTCTTCCCGGGGCCCAAAAACCCTGCAGTCGCCCTGTTTGTTCAGAGTGCATATCTAAGTTTGAAGGCAGGAGGAGGAAATCAATGCAGATAAGAACTGGATAGAGAGCTTTGTGTTGGACAGGCTGGCAGCACACTGAGAGATGCAGCCTGTCACCAGCTGCAGGGTCCTGTGATTGTGTGTGTGTGTGTGTGTGTTGTGTGTGTGTGTGTGGGCCACATCCAGGCCCAATCGCTGATAGTGCTGCCAGGCGCCAGACACCCATAGATGAGACAGTGGGCGTTATCACAGACCACTACTGCTGTTGCCCTTGAAAGTCTTACAAATGCAATCACAATTGCATGCACATCTGTACAATGACATGCAATTAATCTACAACGCAATGCTAATAATGTGTGCATCACTTCCAAACTGTGTTTAAATGAGCAACGAGCGCAGGGGTGTCCAAAGTCTTTCCACTGAGGGCCGCACACTGAAAAATGAAAGCATGTAGCAGCCAAGAATCTATACACTATATATTGTAGGGAATCCTTCTATTTTGGTGAATGTTAAATGTCCCGGGGAACCAAAAAGGTGCCAGTCGTTAAAGTGTTAAAAATAAGTCATGTATTATTATTATTGAATTTTTTTTACTTTCAACGCTTAAATATCTATGGATCAGGGGTCCCCAAACTTTTTGACTCGGGGGCTGCATTGGGTTAAAAATGTTTTGCCGGGGGCGGGCTGTATATATATATATATATATATATATATATATATATATATATATATATATATATATATATATATATATATATACATATATAGATGTGTGTATATATATATATATATATATATATATATATATATATATATATATATATACATATATAGATGTGTGTATATATATATATATATATATATATATATATATATATATATATATATATATATATATATATATATATATATATATATATATATATATATATATATGTATATATATATTCAGAGCGCGATGTCACGTTATCGATGGGAAAATGCATTTTTAGACAATATGATTTCCAACAAGCGGTAGAAAATGGATTAGAAAGGACAGATTAAAAAAATAATAATTGAAAGAAAAAAAACATATAATAATTATATATATATATATTTTTTACTTGATACTTTCGGCGTGCCGGACCTTAGTTTGGGGACCCCTGCTATAGATCAACTTCAGATCTATTCTTTGACCTTTAAGTTGGTTTTTTTCATGTGATATGCTTTTTTTTTTTTTTTTTACTCAAAAACATATTTTTTTCCAAAAGGTAAAACACAAACTATGCAATATTCCCTGCTCCCAAAATTGTTGAAAGTAAAATATTTGATGTGAAGTAATTGGAGCCTAAATAGGTAAATGATTGACAGCAACGTTGCTCTTGATTTATTATAATTTTTTGAGCAATGATAATTTGAAAAAAAGTCACATTTCTATGGGTGGTGATTCAAAAAGGCCCCCACTCGTTAAAAGTTTCTAAAATAAAAAATAAAAAATAAATAAATAAATAAATAAATAAAATAAAATAAATATATATATATATATATATATATATATATATATATATATATATATATATATATATATATATATATATATATTTTATGTTTTTGAGCAATGACAATTTCAAAGTAAAAAACTGCCTCCATAGCAGCTCTGCCTTATTCGTGTCAATTTTGCAAAGATTTTTTGTTACATTACACAGGTTTGCTCTTACACGTGTTGGCTGTTAAAAAAATAGCTGCAGGGCCGCAAATGGCCCCCGGGCCTCACTTGGGTCACCCTTGAACTCGCGTAATAATCATAATGGGTTAGTTATAGAACCATAGTTCATAGTCATATCCTGCTACAGTCCAGACATTGATTTCAATATGAATGCATAATAATAATATTTCCACATTCAGGGATTTCGGCACCCACTTCCTCAATGTTGTGTATGATGTACAGTACAACCCGTTTTCAGTCCACGTCCCTCGTACCGGCTGACTCACGTATACATAGGACTTACTGATTTAATACTTCTGTTTATCCATTATGTGGCGAATTCATTTAATCGTTGATGTTTATCAAGATTTGCATAGATCTTTGCAATGTAACGGTACAGTGGGAGAAGGAGACGGCACGGAGGCAGGGACTTGCAGCGTGTTTATTGAAATATACAAATATATGGGAAGTGTGTGTTTAAACCAAATGTATAAGGTGTGACTATGTGTAGCAAGTATATGAGGAGTGTTACCAGGTGGTGTTGATGGTGCGTGTTGCAGAAGTCCAGAAAGTGCAAGGCAGGCTCGGAGGTCCAGGGACAGGCAGGAGGTCAGGGGCTGGAGCGAAGCGTTGTGGTTCAAAGGCAGGCGTGAGGTCGAGATCCAGGAAGGCAACAGAGAGTCCAGAGGGGATCCAGGGAGACGAGACACACAGCTCGAAACCAGGGGATGACGAAGGGTTGCTGGGTGACGACACAAGACAAGACACAGTGAGCACGACGGAGGGGAAACACAAAGAGCGAGGAAGCGCATGGGCAAAGAAGCGAGAGTTGGGAGAGGCTTACTGTACAAGTACAAGTAGCTACGTTCTGGCACTGGAAAACAGGACGCGCTGGTTTAATAATGCAGGATTCTCATCAGCGTCAGGTGTGTTGATCGCGGAGGCGCGGCCGCAGCAGGAGAGGAACGCCCGTGGGTGTGTCCCGAGGTGCGCTTCGCGGAACACACAGCAAAGTGAGAGGCGGCAGGTGTATGAACTGTAACATGCATAAACTGTTCGTCATGGTTCAAACTTTTGGGTTGTAGTGTGACTCAAGGGGCATATTTTCCCTTGTACAACAACTGAGGAGTTCAACTTTAGAAACCTCTCTGCAGTGTCTCAGACAATTCAACAAAACATCTAAATTTCTTCTGCATTCTAATGTGTAGAGTTAATTTAGACTTAGACTTAGACAAACTTTCATGATCCACAAGGGAAATTGTTCCACACAGTAGCTCAGTCACAAAGGATGGAAAGTGTAAGGATGGAAAGGACAATGAAGGTATAAAATAGACTAAAAATGTACCGTAGTAGCAATATAAAATATAACATACCGTATTTTCCGCACTATAAGGCGCACCTAAAAACCTCCAATTTTCTCAAAAGCTGACAGTGCGCCTTATAATCCGGTGCGCCTTATGTATGGACCAATATTGAGCCACAACAGGTCTCGCAACTACGGGATGCATAACGTAACCCCAGCCTCTACTGTAGCGTCTATTCTATGCGCCTTATAATGCGGTGCACCTTATATATGAACAAAGTTTTAAAATAGGCCATTCATTGAAGGTGTGCCTTATAATCCGGTGAACCTTATAGTGCGGAAAATACAGTATATGTAATATTTACATAATATATGTACAGTATATGATATATACTGATATATTATATTATATGTTTATATCAATATAAACAACGGATCGGTAACTCTTTCGTCGGAATTGCTTTAATATCGGCAACATTTCTTTAGCCTCCCTGTGTGGACTTGTCACATACACACATGAACCAGGCGTCACATACCGCAATCTTATCAGAAGATGCGCTAATTGTGGTCGGAGTAACTTGAGCTGCAGTTAATGATACAACACTTGAGTCCAGAGTGTCAACAATGTGGTTACCATGTACATGTTGTGTGTGTGTGTGTGGTAACCAAGACTGCAAATAACTGGATGGTTAAATCTTTGGCTCATGTCAACAGACTGCAAAACAAATACAGTCATTCATTAATAATAAAAACAATTCATAAATTCAAAGTTCCTAAAATTAAACACACCTGAAGACACTGCAAAGCATACTTTTTATAATTGTTTTCATTGTTTTGTTTGCATTGTATTCATGTGTCATAATGTGTGTGTTAGCAATTGCTGTTTTTTTGTGGCCAATTGGGTTGAGTTTTTCCTTGCCCCGATGTGGGATCTGAGCCGAGGATGTCGTTGTGGCTTATGCTGCCCTTTGAGACACTCGTGATTTAGGGCTATATAAATAAACTTTAATTGATTGATTGATTGATACGAATAGTAAACAAAAAGAAAGAACCCGCAGCACCTGCAGTGAGCAAACTCGTCCAAAGGATGGCACCATAATATAAACAATACCACACCTTTTCAGGGCAGCACGGTGTCACAGGGGTTAGTGCATGTGCCTCACAAAAAGAAGGTCCTGAGTTCAATCCCGGGCTCGGGATCTTTCTGTGTGGAGTTTGCATGTTCTCCCCGTGACTGCGTGGGTTCCCTCCGGCTACTCCGGTTTCCTCCCACCTCCAAAGACATGCAACTGGGAATAGGTTGATTGGCAACACTAAAAATTGGCCCTAGTGTGTGGATGTGAATGTTGTCTGTCTATCTGTGTTGGCCCTGCGATGAGGTGGCGACTTGTCCAGGGTGTACGCCGCCTTCCGCCCGAATGCAGCTGAGGTAGCCTCCAGCGCACCCCGCGACCCTGAAAGGGACAAGCGATAGAAAATGGATGGATGGAACACACCTTCTCAGAGTCTATGAAAAGTAAGAAAACTGTTAAATACAAAACATTATGGCCGTTAATGAAGAAAAACCCATCAATTAGCCACACGGTTTTATAAGCCGCAGGGTTCAAAGCGTAGGAAAAAAGTAGCGGTTTCTAGTCCAAAAAAATATGGTAGACTTTTAGGATAGCAGCAAAATGTTGGTATTTTCATGGCATGAGTTTTAATTGAAAGACCAAAGGTCAGGAGCATTGTGTTGTAAAAAAAATGGCTTTCATAGTAGGATAGCTAGGGTTCAGCATTGGAAGTTGCAAGCCGCCATCATTTGGTCTGAGAAGCACGTGCCCCCGGACCAAAAAAACTTGCCCCGTGTCTGTAACAGCCCTCGCCGCCTCCCCCCAGTAAACAGTCGATTAGCGTAGCGCTCCAAGGTAAACATATTTACTGGCTGGTGACGACTTGCCAGTGTGGCTCGTCAGGCCCTGTGGCAGAGGGGATTTCATTAAGCGGAGGGCAGGAGGAGAAGGGAGGAAATTAATGTGCCATTCAAGATGATTTCTTTGTTTCCCATCAACATGATCACAGACAGGCCGCGGGGAAGAGATGATTTACGCACACAAAGGGAAGAGACAGACAGAGAGAGAGAGAGAGAGAGAGAGAGAGAGAGAGAGAGAGAGAGAGAGAGAGAGCAACTATCAAAATGCTCCCGGTGCGTGAAATGTCTTCCTTTTGGTGGAAGCTCTTGTAAGAATTCTTGTTATGGCTTGAAGAGCCAGAATTGTCTTTAATTGGAAAAGCTTCCATGTTTGTCATTAAGCAAAAAAAAGAAAGCGTTGCAAAATCACCAACAGGCATGACATTGTCATGCAATTTTCCCACACAGTAATCCAGCCAGTGCAAGTGATGTCCTGCAGTCTATTCAGCAACCTTTACCACAGATACCACAGGGGCGGTATAGCTCGGTTGGTAGAGTGGTCGTGCCAGCAACTTGAGGGTTCCAGGTCCTAGTCACTGCTGTTGTGTCCTTGGGCAAGACACTTTACCCACCTGCTCCTAGTGCTACCCACGTTGGTCTGAAATGTAACTTAAAGGCCTACTGAAACCCACTACTACCGACCACGCAGTCTGATAGTTTATATATCAATGATGAAATCTTAACGTTGCAACACATGCCAATACGGCCGGGTTAGCTTACTAAAGTGCAATTTTAAATTTCGCGCAAAATATCCTGCTGAAAACGTCTCGGTATGATGACGTCTGCGCGTGACGTCACAGATTGTAGAGGACATTTTGGGACAGCATGGTGGCCAGCTATTAAGTCGTCTGTTTTCATCGCAAAATTCTACAGTATTCTGGACATCTGTGTTGGTGAATCTTTTGCAATTTGTTCAATGAACAATGGAGACAGCAAAGAAGAAAGCTGTAGGTGGGAAGCGGTGTATTGCGGGCGGCTGCAGCAACACAAACACAGCCAGTGTTTCATTGTTTACATTCCCGAAAGATGACAGTCAAGCTTTACCATTGGCCTGTGGAGAACTGGGACAACAAAGACTCTTACCAGGAGGACTTTGAGTTGGATACGCAGACACGGTACCGTGAGTACGCATGCAGGTGCGGCTTCTAAACATTTGATCGCTTGCCCGTACGTGTGTTCCGCTATGTGCATGTCACGTACGTAACTTTGGGGACTTTGGGGAAATATATGTGCTGTATGAACTTTGGGGAGGTGAACGGTACTTTGGGCTGTGGGATTGAGTGTGTTGTGCAGGTGTTTGACTTGTATTGGCGGGTTATATGGACGGGAGGGGGGAAGTGTTTGTTATACGGGATTAATTTGTGGCATATTAAATATAAGCCTGGTTGTGTTGTGGCTAATAGAGTATATATATGTCTTGTGTTTATTTACTGTTTTAGTCATTCCCAGCTGAATATCAGGTCCCACCCGCCTCTCACAGCATCTTCCCTATCTGAATCGCTCCCACTGCCCTCTAGTCCTTCACTCTCACTTTCCTCATCCACGAATCTTTTATCCTTGCTCAAATTAATTGGGAAATCATCGCTTTCTCGGTCCGAATCGCTCTCGCTGCTGGTGGCCATGATTGTAAACAATGTGCGGATGTGAGGAGCTCCACAACCTGTGACATCACGCGCATTTCGTCTGCTACTTCCGGTACAGGCAAGGCTTTGTTATCAGCGACCAAAAGTTGCGAACTTTATCGTCGATGTTCTCTACTAAATCCTTTCAGCAAAAATATGTCAATATCACGAAATGATCAAGTATGACACATAGAATGGACCTGCTATCCCCGTTTAAATAAGAAAATCGCATTTCAGTAGGCCTTTAAATATTGGGTTTCACTATGTAAAAGCGCTTTGAGTCACTAGAGAAAAGCGCTATATAATGATAATTCCCTTCACATTTTTCTTTTTTGTTGCGTTTTGCTCTCATTGCTCAGGTACTGCGGCTCATGAGTTAATTAACTGATAACTACTTTTGGCTCAAAATTGGCTGCATTGTATTCTTGGTGATCTGCATCAATTTAGTAACGCGTCCTCAAAGAGTATGAATGCATTTCTTTCAATATGCATCATAACAAAAAGGGTAATACTAAAAAAAAAAAATGAATAGATGTCAATAGTCCAACTCATACTGACTGGTATACACAAGCTATGGAGATGATATCAGTAGAAAAAAACTGCATTTAGTTTAGATAATAATGAGTCATATATTGGTAATGAGTCATATATTATTTAAATTTGTTTTAACTATTAAATTAACCTAAAATATGACTTATTTTATCTTTGTGTAAAATATTGGACACAATGTGTCGTCAAGCTTGTGATACAAGTGTAAGCTACTGTGACACTACTATTAATTTTTTTAATGTTTTTATTTTTTTTTATAAATGGCTGTAATGATAATGTCAATGAGGGTTTTCTAATCACTGCTATGTTGGAATTGCTATTAATATTGATACGGTTGTTGGTATTATTAATTTTTGTTTGACTACTTGTGGATTGTTTTGTGTCATGTTTGTGTGTCCCCTCAATTGCTCTGTTGATTGCTATTCTGAATGTTGCTAGGCTGGGTTTGGTTTTGGAATTAGAATTTAATTATGGTATTATTTGTGTTTAATTTTGTTGAAATGATTAGTAAAAATTAAAACAATTAAAATAAAATTATATATATATATATATATATATATATACATAGGTTGTGTACCGCGCACCAGACATTTTCATCATTTACATATCTTGTATAGTAGACGTTTTCCTAGTAAGGCTGTGTAAAAATAGTGCGGAAAGTTGAGCATGAAATTACATTTAGGCAGGTATGGTCTGCATTCTTGTGCAAAGTCGATACACACATGCAGCAATACACACCAAAAATCACAAAAGAAAAATTACAAATCCTGCGCTATGCTCGTACTTAGGGGCGTAGCACCAAATTCCGGGCCCCCATACACACAACTCCTGAAGGCCCACCTATCCCAAAGTTGCTGCCCAATAGACACACACACTTGCTATGTTTACATGCACTAAAAAACTAATTATTATATCATGTACACGCATCGCTGCGATGGTTGTGACCCCAAGATGCAGAGACTGGAGGTGACGTGCCAGTAAGAGTCTTTAACTCTCTCCAGTAGTGCATCAGGGATTTGCACAAAAGCATAAGCATGCTTGATAAGCAATGCAAAGCTGTTAGAAACAAAGGTAACAATTATATGCATTATTTTCATGCAACAAAAGCAGTATAACACTTGCAATAAAACAACCAAGCCCCGACTGGAAGGCGAGGTCTAGCATATATAGCTCTCTGATTAGTGATCAGAAGCAGGTGAGTCTCTTGATCGCTAATCAGGGGCAGGTGAGGGAGACAGCGCTGAGGCAAACAGGAAGTGAGTACGCTGGAGAAGGAAACAAACACAGAATATAAGGAAGCACAAGAATGAGTGAGACCTGCATGACAGGTTGTGACATGTTGCATGCAATAGGTTGAAATAAAAGATCGGATTAACATATCAAGAGTAGAACATATCTTGATAACCTTTTGAAAAATAACTTTTCTTTTTTTTTTAAGTTCTTATTTTATTTTTATTTTTTTTATACAAAAAAGTGCCAAACATTAAATATAAAGTGACCAAAATACAAAGGTGGGCTGTCAGGACCAACAAGGCCTTCTCTGCTGGCCTAACATAAGTTATGTTCATAAATTGATAAAAAATTATTTCATTTTCAATTTGCTTTTCCTAAATATATAAAATTATTCATCATATTCTCTTCATGTCAGATTAGGCTCCAGTGTTGCTGTTTTTACGTTAGAGCTTTTATCCAATCAGAATTTAGCTAGCTTGTTGCTAGCGCTGTGTAAAATCTGCCGAGGCCCTCTGAATCAACGAATGGAACACATGCAGTTGATAGACAATTGTGATAGCCAATCAGATTACACATTGTTAACAGTAGCCCTTCTAGGTTGCTCCACGTTGAAACCTTGAATGTTTTTGGATCCAATCCAGTCCCCACTTGTGAGGGAGCAGGAAGTGTGTGAAATGCACGACCCACCACTGCCAAAATAAAATTCAAATAATCATATCAATTAAGGGTCCCTGAGCACATCACAGTTATGGGCAACAGGATGCAAAAGTGAAACTTTTACAAATCTTTCTTCTATGCTGCCGCAGGTAGATTACAGAGATGGATTTATGGTTCTTTGAAGGGAGCCTGATCTTGAGAACTTGTTCTTTTCATAAAGCTGTTCAAAATATTGGCTCATAACCATACATATTTTTTAAATTATTATTGTTGAGGGAACAGTCACTAGTAGCAGTTATCAGATAGGATGTGGATTAGAATAATTAAATGTATACCAATGTTACTCTATTGGTGGATTTTTTTTCGGAAATATTGACTACAATTTTATTTTTGTGGTGTTTTTATTGTAAACGTTTCATAAAGTGTTACCATTTCCCCACTAATACTATTAGGAAATGTCTCTCACCTAAAAGACTTTGTAGTGCAAGAGCGTTTTGATCTTGAGAACTTGTTCTTTTCATAAAGCTGTTCAAAAGACTGGCTCATAATCATATTTAAAAAAAAAGAAAAAAGCTTTTTATTATTATTGTTGAGGGAACAATCCCTGGTAGCAGTTATCAGATAGAATGTGGATTAGAATAATTAAAATGTATACCAATTTTACTCTATTGGTGGAATTTTTTCTGAAATATTGACTACAATTTTATTTTTGTGGTGTTTTTTTTTGTAAACATTTCATAAGGTGTTGCCATTTCCCCACTAATACTATTTGGAAATGTCTCTCACCTAAAATACTTTGTAGTGCAAAAGCGTTTTTGATATTACATTTTTTTTGTCATGTCCCAATGGTTTGCAGGGTTTATTGGCGGTATGCAAACTATAAAATTGCGTATACTATTTTCAATTGCAAATGATGACAATTGAAAACAAGTGCAAAAGGGGTTCAGACCGCCCTATATAAATTAATGTTTTGCGTGTATACCTGCTGTCGCCATGGACACGCTCCTTTCCCGCCACATTCATGTTATCATACTTTCCAACCTATGGTGTTTTGCAATGTTGTTAAACATGCATCACACATCTATAATCTGAACCACCCTTTCTGCAATATAGAATCGCAATATAGACAGCAGGATCTATTTCTAAGCACACCAAAAGGGAATGCTTAAATTCAATATGATATATTATAATAGTATTTATAATATGTAGATTGTCTATACGATTACAGAGAGTTTCCTCCTTCTGAACGTGGAAGGTCATTTATGCGTAACTGTGCCAGTTTGCTTGTATAATGAGGGCCAGCCGGAGTGGCTGCGCCAGATGTACGTTGGTAAACCTCACTCCCTGACAGCTTCGATTAGTGTGCTAGCCGCTGGGTTAGCAGCTCGGGCTTTTAGCCTAGTGGGTAGCACATGTCTCTTCTCAATCGGATGGTCATGAATTTGCAACGCAGAGACTGCTACATACGCACATTCAAGACGTGCTAAATATAAACGCAAAACAGCAGCCAGGTTTGGTAAATCACATTGTGTGTGCTAAATGCTTATATCTGCAGCTCTTCCTCCTACTATTGTGGGTGTTCTGATAATCACAATATACAAGAAGACAGACGTGGTAAATTGATTGCGCTCTCTATTTTGATCGTTGAGGACACGCGGTCCTCTGCGCACAAGCTTAGTTGATCAGTTTTGCATGTGCAATCAGGTTGGCACGTGTTTTATTACACGCAAAACTTCAGTCGATCATGTCCTTACTTTCTTCGTTCCCGTGGTTGGAATAACAAAGTTATGTCTTGCTAGCTAATAGCTAATGCTAGCAAATGAGTCACAGGACTCTTTCAAATGTTCTTGTAATCAGACAAATTAGATGGAATCTTTACCTGTACACAGGACATAGACACAGGATGTTCTGGTCAGATCATACGGGTTTCGCTGTGACAATCACTACGGCAACTAGCGGTGAAGAGGCTCGTAAACGGAAATTTTGCTCGTAACATAAAGCACAACAACTAGCAGAGAAGGCAGCTAGTACGACAAAAATCTTTCGAGCACTCATAAGCAAAGGCGATCAGGTGTTCCAAAGGTGTTCTATTTGGAGACATTAGAGGAGAGTCATCACAAACTGGATACAACTAAAGCTCCATGGCTTCCTGACACTGTAATGTATATTTGAAGACATTTTTATCATAACTGTTTGTAAAATATAGCAACTTAAAAGGCGCAATGTCGATGCACCGTTGGCACCCAGTCTACGTTTTACAATACTCCATTCCTTGTGTTCATGAAGCCATTTCATCAACCAGCGTATCAAACTGATCAACGCTTCACTCATCATTAAGGTTAGGTAAGGTCAGTTTATTCGTACCCGATTGTCAGAACGTGTTTTAGTTTTATCTTATTCTGACGCAGTTTTAAGATCTTAGGTTTTCTGTGTTGTTATTTTGGCGATCTGGTCTGGGACGTCAGTTCCTGTTTGTAGCATTTTCTGCGTAATATGGGCTTTTGGGTGATGGTGTAAACAGCATCGGGTGCATTCCTGACCAAAATACCACACACACACTCACACATATACCATACACACACCCGACTTGTCCAACTTCACCATTAAAGAGTGCCTGAAAGCCTCTCTCTGCCCTACTCTCTAACCGAAGTCTTTATCCCAAGAAGATATCAGATCAGCATTCTGCATCCAGAGTAACCTACTCTATCACACTGATTGTTATGTTCCACTCTTCTACTCCAAAAGGACCCACAGACAACTCATGATTTCCAATTGATCAACTTTTTATTTTCCAACTTAAAGCATTGTTGGTTTCATTTTAGTTGATCTTCAATCAATCATCAGGTTGTAAAACCTTCAAAACACAGAAACAGAGATGCATATTCACTGACCATTGGTGTGTTTGGAGAAACTTGTAGATCTTGCGGTTGTGGCTGCTTGCTGTTCTTCCTTGCATGCAGCTTGTTTGGTGAATGAGTCTGACTGAACCTCCATTCCTTTTCAGGTGCCTTCAATCAGTAATTTGGTGCCATTTTCCCTTGGCATTCAGGGAATTGTAGTTCTCAATGGTTTTGACTATGTAGTTTTCCACCATGTAGGGCATGGATTGACACTTGACTGACACTTCTGAGTTTTAACTCCACACTGATAGTGAACTTGATTTGTAGCCAGCAAGATCTGTACATTCATGAACCTGCAGGAACATTTTAAGAAATTATTGTGATAGGCTGGAGCTTCAGTACGTAGATTAGGAGAAATGCTTGACAGGTTAAACAGTTGTTTACTGGGCCGAGTAACATGTGTTCAAGTGTAGAGTGCATTGGGCTGTACGGTGTGGCTAATGCAGCCAAGTTAACCTAATTTCTGATCAATAATATTTGGAAACTATAAGGGCTGTCTTCGATTAAAGAGGTCATCCATTAGGATTTTTTTTTAACACACCTCCTTGTGGTCTCTCAAAACAAACCGTTTTGAGAGGCACAGTTGTTAGATACAAATGAACCCTTCCTCACCCCGCCCCCATCAAGCTGACTTAACCTTCGTCCCTGTCCCGGCAGCCATATCTGTAGTTTGTAGCTTGTCAACAATAGGCCAAAGCTACAGACCGCATAGCCAACATAATAACATACTATAAAACCTACTTCTCCATTGCCATACACTGTAGGCGTTGCATCGCAAATAAAAGTTGTTTTTAGGAAAAACGTTCTTTATATTTCCGCAGGTTTGTGAAGGAGGAATCCACAAAGTGGTTGACACACAGTAAAAGAGACTTCTTCACAGTTGAAGGCACATTGCCGCAAAACATAAAAAATTGCCAGGCACTTCTTACTTTTTCAGATGAGACTGTCTGCAGTGACCTTTGTTGGTTTTTACAACCAATAACCAGAGTCGGCTCAAGGCATAAGCGAACTAAACGCTTGCTTAGGGCCCCCACAAGAGTACATACACATTTTAATTTACATTGTTTTAATACTAGTTCAAGGGTGTTGCCCCAGTCTTCAATACGGCACGCAAAACTTCACAAGTTTAACAAGATTGGGGTGCGTTGTGTTTTTTCCTAAATTTATATCGCTGCATATTTCTTTGGTATGATATTGAACAGATTTTACCACCCTAATGTGGAGATTGATGTGATCATTAGCTAAGGACCACCATTTTATTTTCTAGTGATTTGAGCACATCATGAATATATATGCCCCATTCCAAAACAACTCTCCCCACTCATGATGTAAATTAACTACAACCAACAAATAAAATCAACACACTGTCTTTGTGGACATTATAAAACATGTATATATAATTCATTATTACACATATATAAATCCATTAGACTGCATGATGGGTAATATATGCAAAACACTCGCCATACCTCCGCATGCTTAAAGCAGTTTAGCTGCTTGATATTTCTGAATGATTAAAAAACTTTAAGGAAGTTTTCAGCAAAGTAAACAAGGTAGGAGTCGAATATCTCTTAATATTTAATGTTTTATCATTTATACTTTATCTTGCATTTTCATCACATTGTGCATTGTTGTGCATTGTGGTCTGATGTGGTGGGGGTTGTTAAAGTTGAAGTAGGCCAAGTTATTTGTTGTTGTTCAGTCTGTTATTACATGCTTTAATACATGCAAACTGAAGTGTTATTTTGGTACAACATGTTGTTACGTCACAATCACTTTATCGCAGTTCGTACTGTAGTCTTTCATGTCTGGCAAACTTCCCCCTTCAATTTGCTATGAAATGAATATACAGACTTAAAGCATTGCCATCGCAGAACATTCGATAACATTTAAAGAATATAATATGCAACCTTTCTGGAACCGAAAAAATGTTTGCCGTTAGCACGTATGGAACCAAAAAGCAACCCAAATGTACCCCCTGTATGTATATATTGTTACACTACATGCAGTTGGCTTTCAGCCCTCGGCCAACTTTTTTTAGCCCAATGCGGCCCTCGAGTCAAAAAGATTGGGCACCTCTGACCTAGTTCTTCAACTTTATATTTGTTTTACCTTGTTTCTGGTAACTCTGTTCATTAATATTATCTAAGTATTTGCTTGATATATTATTTAATTGTATTTGTTTTTGTACAGTTGAATTTGTTACTTTTGTATTTATCTGAGTTATGTTATTAGTGCATTTAAATGTTTTCTTGCACTACAAATCATTTTTGCACATCGCTGTTGCAGTTTTTTGCTACCAAAAATAATAAACCAAATCGGAATCAGAATCAGCTTCGTTGGCCAGGTATGTTTAACACACACGGAATATAACTTCGGACTGTGCTCTCTCGGTAGAATGTAAACATTCAATAACAATCAGCAAAATCAAATGGCAATTTAAGACTAATATGTACACGACTGATAAGACAAGATGACACTTTTACTGTAACTACAAAGCTTTATCACTTGGAACGTTCAACCCCAGGCCGCTCTTGTAGCTGAATGTTCTACATTTTGAAACTAGGAACCATATGTGGCACCCTAGACATCATTCATTCTCTGGTACTATTTCTATTATTGCATTGGTATTATGTATGTTCCAAACTTGGCCACCACCATGTATTTATAAATGACATGCCAGGCTAACAATAGGATCATGTAAACAAAAAAATCATGGTTAACAAAACGCCCGAGTTAAAGGTATTTTCGCTTCAAGACGAACATTTTTGCCAAAATGATGCCTTCCTTAAAGGGAATTTTTTCGATTAGAGTCTGATATTATGCGCAATAAACCGTTGCATTTGTACCTTTGTGCAGTGATATCATTGCTTTATTTGTTTATCTAGCCATCTTGCATCACTCACACAACACCAAATACAGCGATAAACTCCCGTCCTCTACGACATATTGACTTGGGAAAGTAGTCATGTCCTGGTATTGTACTGGCTGTTGACTAACGGTACGTGCATTTTTTATGGAGTAGCGACTGCACTCAACAATACAATAAGACTCCGAAATGTCCATATCAAATCAAATCAAATCAAATCAACTTTATTTATAAAGTGTGTGATCATGTTTGTCAATATATCTTATAGGATGGCAAAACAAATAAAAAATATATGTACATACTAGTGTTGTAACGATACCAATAGTTTGGTACCAATACCGGTGCTAAAATTATTTCCATACTTTTTGGTACTTTTCTAAATAAAGGGGACCACAAAAAAATTGCATTATTGGCTTTATTTTAACAAAAACTCTTAGGGTACATTACACATATGTTTCTTATTGCAGTTAAGCCCTTAAATAAAATAGTGAACATACTAGACAACTTGTCTTTTATTAGTAAGTAAACAAACAAAGGCTCCTAATTAGTCTGCTGACGTATGCAGTAACATATTGTGTCATTTATCATTCTATTATTTTGTCAACATTATTAAGGACAATTGTCCTTAATAATGTTGACAAAATAAGAGGTAGAAAATTAATTATTAATCTACTTGTTCATTTGTTAGTATCTGCTTGCTTTCTCTTTTAACATGTTCTGTCTACACTTCTGTTAAAATATAATAATCACTTATTCTTCTGTTGTTTGGATACTTTACATTAGTTTTGGATGATACCACAAATTTGGGCATCAATCCGATACCAAGTAGTTACAGGATCATACATTGGTCATATTCAAAGTCCTCCAGGGACATATTTCCTGAGTTTATAAACATAATATACATTTTAAAAAAACGAAAGAAGATGTTGTGATACCAAAAAATATTGACGTAATCATAGCAGAACCGAATAGATACTAGTACTTGGTATCATTACAGGGGATGTTAGGTGTAGATGCACCAATGGCGTTTGTTTACATTTTGCTGTCGGTGAGCTACGCTGTGTGCATGTTTAGCTATTTCTCGTCCTGCAGGGATGATACTTGTAAGAAACTTACTTTATTTGTCGCTATGGAGACCAGGATTAGTGATTTAGAAGTACCGGTAGCTAAAACATTGCCGACTGCGGATGGACGTTAGCCGCTAGTTAGCTAGCCATGTCTTAAAGCACCTCTTCCTGAGGGTGTTTCAGTGTTATAACTTCACCTTTATCGTTAGTTTTTAAGCCAAAATGCGTCCGTTCTCCCTTTTCTGTCTACAAACATTGTCTGCTTGTAAGTGCTCCGTGGTTGTGTGCTACCGAACATGCTCGTCTGCTCGTAAACCAGCAATGTCACGACTTAATTTCGACGCGGGCGCGCAGGGGGGTGGTGGACCGGTACGTTTCAGATACCGTATAGTACCAAATATGATTCATTAGTATCGCGGTACTATACTAATACCGGTATACTTTACAACCCTAGTACATACTAACAAGCACAACAAATCAAGCATTGTTTCTACTTTCGACTTCAACTGACACCCTGTGAGGGACGCGCTGTTACCTAAATGACTGCAGGGAGAGAAAACTCTTCTTTCTATTTATACAAACACACTCACATATAATACACACATAAAACACACAACAATTTTCTGATGGCCGGCTGTTTTGTGTAGTTGGTGACCTTAGACAGTGGAGCAGGTGTTTAAGATATGATAACATCATGACAGAGAGCACAGGTGCGACAACACAGAGACAGGAAGGACACACACGCCCCCGCGCACGCACACACACACACACACACACACATACACACAAACACACACACAAACGGTGCACCTCTTTGTCCACTGAAGCTAAAGAGACTAACGCTATAATGTTGAGAATCATTCTGAAGTAATGTGCGTACACAATTGAAACATAACATTAATTTGTTAAATTTTTATTTGATTCTATCAAAATTAAACATGCACATATGCATTAAAACACACATTTAATAGAAATTGAAAGAGTAAATGAAACCAAATTTCTAGGCATAATGATTGATGACAAAACGAACTGGAAATCTCATGTAAAAAATATACAACATTAAGTAGCACAAAACACGTCAATAATGAATAAAACTCCACATACATTGGACCAAAAATCCCTCCTTATTGTCTACTGCTTGCTAGTGTTACCATATCTGAGTTGTTGTGCAGAAATATGGGTAAATAACTACAAAAGTACACTTCATTCATTAACGGTGTTACAAAAAAGATCAGTTAGAATGATACATAATGTTGGCTATAGAGAACATACAAACAAATCTAAAATACTGAAATTCCACGACATAGTGAATTAGCAAACAGCTCAAATTATACACAAAGCAAACTACAATTTGCTACCCAAGAATATACAACAATTCTTCTCAAAAAAGAGGAGAAATCCAATCTTAGAGAAAAAAAAATGTTTTAAACATTTGTACGCACGTACAACACTTAAGACCTTCAGTATATCAGTATGTGGAATTAAATTATGGAATGGATTAAGGAAAGAAATCAAACAATGTACTAATATGATCCACTTCAAGAAACTCTTCAAACTTAAAGTGTTTACAAAGTACAAAGAAGAAGAACCATGATAAACATTCTGAATTTATTTCATCCATCCATTCATTTTCTAGATAATCTTACTTATCTCCATCCATCCATCCATCCATCTTCTTCCGCTTATCCGAGGTCGGGTCGCGGGGGCAGCAGCCTAAGCAGGGAAGCCCAGACTTCCCTCTCCCCAGCCACTTCGTCCAGCTCCTCCCGGGGGATCCCGAGGCGTTCCCAGGCCAGCCGGGAGACATAGTCTTCCCAACGTGTCCTGGGTCTTCCTCGTGGCCTCCTACCGGTCGGACATGCCCTAAACACCTCCTTAGGGAGGCGCTCGGGTGGCATCCTGACCAGATGCCCGAACCACCTCATCTGGCTCTTCTCGATGCGGAGGAGCAGCGGCTTTACTTTGAGCTCCCCCCGGATGACAGAGCTTCTCACCCTATCTCTAAGGGAGAGCCCCGCCACCCGGCGGAGGAAACTCATTTCGGCCGCTTGTACCCGTGATCTTGTCCTTTCGGTCATAACCCAAAGCTCATGACCATAGGTGAGGATGGGAACGTAGATCGACCGGTAAATTGAGAGCTTTGCCTTCCGGCTCAGCTCCTTCTTCACCACAACGGATCGATACAGCGTCCGCATTACTGAAGACGCCGCACCGATCCGCCTGTCGATCTCACGATCCACTCTTCCCTCACTCGTGAACAAGACTCCGAGGTACTTGAACTCCTCCACTTGGGGCAAGATCTCCTCCCCAACCCGGAGATGGCACTCCACCCTTTTCCGGGCGAGAACCATGGACTCGGACTTGGAGGTGCTGATTCTCATCCCAGTCGCTTCACACTCAGCTGCGAACCGATCCAGTGAGAGCTGAAGATCCTGGCCAGATGAAGCCATCAGGACCAAATCATCTGCAAAAAGCAGAGACCTAATCCTGCAGCCACCAAACCGGATCCCCTCAACGCCTTGACTGCGCCTAGAAATTCTGTCCATAAAAGTTATGAACAGAATCGGTGACAAAGGGCAGCCTTGGCGGAGTCCAACCCTCACCGGAAACGTGTCCGACTTACTGCCGGCAATGCGAACCAAGCTCTGACACTGATCATACAGGGAGCGGACCGCCACAATCAGACAGTCCGAAACCCCATACTCTCTGAGCACTCCCCACAGGACTTCCCGAGGGACACGGTCGAATGCCTTCTCCAAGTCCACAAAGCACATGTAGACTGGTTGGGCAAACTCCCATGCACCCTCAAGGACCCTGCCGAGAGTATAGAGCTGGTCCACAGTTCCACGACCAGGACGAAAACCACACTGTTCCTCCTGAATCCGAGGTTCGACTATCCGGCGTAGCCTCCTCTCCAGTACACCTGAATAGACCTTACCGGGAAGGCTGAGGAGTGTGATCCCACGATAGTTAGAACACACCCTCCGGTTCCCCTTTTTAAAGAGAGGAACCACCACCCCGGTCTGCCAATCCAGAGGTACTGCCCCCGATGTCCACGCGATGCTGCAGAGTCTTGTCAACCAAGACAGCCCTACAGCATCCAGAGCCTTAAGGAACTCCGGGCGGATTTCATCCACCCCCGGGGCCTTGCCACCGAGGAGCTTTTTAACTACCTCAGCAACCTCAGCCCCAGAAATAGGAGAGCCCACCACAGATTCCTCAGGCACTGCTTCCTCATAGGAAGACGTGTTGGTGGGATTGAGGAGGTCTTCGAAGTATTCCCTCCACCGATCCACAACTTCCGCAGTCGAGGTCAGCAGAACACCATCCGCACCATACACGGTGTTGGTAGTGCACTGCTTCCCCTTCCTGAGGCGGTGGATGGTGGTCCAGAATCGCTTCGAAGCCGTCCGGAAGTCGTTTTCCATGGCTTCCCCGAACTCCTCCCATGTCCGAGTTTTTGCCTCCGCGACCGCTGAAGCCGCACACCGCTTGGCCTGTCGGTACCTGTCCGCTGCCTCAGGAGTCCCATGAGCCAAAAGAACCCGATAGGACTCCTTCTTCAGCTTGACGGCATACCTCACCGCCGGTGTCCACCAACGGGTTCTAGGATTACCGCCACGACAGGCACCAACTACCTTGCGGCCACAGCTCCAATCAGCCGCCTCGACAATAGAGGTGCGGAACATGGTCCACTCGGACTCAATGTCCAGCACCTCCCTCGTGACATGTTCAAAGTTCTTCCGGAGGTGGGAATTGAAACTCTCTCTGACAGGAGACTCTGCCAGACGTTCCCAGCAAACCCTCACAATGCGTTTGGGCCTGCCAGGTCTGTCCGGCATCCTCCCCCACCATCGCAGCCAACTCACCACCAGGTGGTGATCGGTAGAAAGCTCCGCCCCTCTCTTCACCCGAGTGTCCAAAACATGAGGCCGCAAATCCGATGACACAACTACAAAGTCGATCATAGAACTGCGGCCTAGGGTGTCCTGGTGCCAAGTGCACATATGGACACCCTTATGCTTGAACATGGTGTTCGTTATGGACAATCCGTGACGGGCACAAAAGTCCAATAACAAAACACCACTTGGGTTCAGATCCGGGCGGCCATTCTTCCCAATCACGCCTCTCCAGGTTTCACTGTCGTTGCCAATATGAGCATTGAAGTCCCCCAGTAGAACGAGGGAATCACCCGGGGGAGCACTCTCAAGTACTCCCTCGAGTGAATCCAAAAAGGGTGGGTACTCTGAGCTGCCGTTTGGCGCGTAAGCGCAAACAACAGTCAGGACCCGTCCCCCCACCCGAAGGCGGAGGGAAGCTACCCTCTCGTCCACCGGGTTGAACTCCAACATGCAGGCTCTGAGCCGGGGGGCAACAAGAATTGCCACCCCAGCCCGTCGCCTCTCACTGCTGGCAACGCCAGAGTGGAAGAGAGTCCAGCCCCTCTCGAGAGAACTGGTTCCAGAGCCCTTGCTGTGCGTCGAGGTGAGTCCGACTATATCCAACCGGAACTTCTCTACCTCGCGCACTAGCTCAGGCTCCTTCCCCCCCAGCGAGGTGACGTTCCACGTCCCAAGAGCTAGCTTCTGTAGCCGAGGATCGGACCGCCAAGTGCCCTGCCTTCGGCTACCGCCCAGCTCACATTGCACCCGACCTCTATGGCCCCTGCTATGGGTGGTGAGCCCATTGGAGGGGGGACCCACGTTGCCTCTTCGGGCTGTGCCCGGCCGGGCCCCATGGGGACAGGCCCGGCCACCAGGCGCTCGCCATCGTGCCCCAACTCCGGGCCTGGCTCCGGAGGGGGGCCCCGGTGACCCGCGTCCGGGCGAGGGAAATCTGAGTCTCGGTTCTTGCATTTCCATAGAAGTCTTCGAGCTGCTCTTTGTCTGATCCCTCACCTAGGACCTGTTTGTCTTGGGAGACCCTACCAGGGGGCATGGAAGCCCCCGGACAACATAGCTCCTAGGATCATTGGGACACGCAAACTCCTCTACCATGTTAAGGTGGCAGCTCAGAGAGGAGCTTACTTATCTCACCATATAAAATATAACTTACTTCACTCATTAGTATTTATTTATTTGTAATGTTATTACTTATGGACTATATTGTGAATAAATTGAGAACAGGAAGTGAACAAAAGTTTTAGCAACTGCCATGTAAAGGAAATGGGGTAGGATTAAATAAGCTCTGCTTCTTCCTACTCCTTTTTGAACATGTTGAATAGAGAAGTGGGAAATTGTGATGTATCATGTTGTATGCATGCATGTTCGGAATAAACACAAACTCAACTTAAATTCAAACTCAATTTAAAATACCATTTTTTTATATTAAAGTAAGACTACAGTTATCGATTATTTTAGTAATCAACTGTTTTATTGATTAGTTTGTTCAATTAATTGAGTAATCAGATAAAACCAATTTTTTAGCTTCAATATGTATTTTAGGTAAAATTGGGGAAAATAACAAAAAATGTTTTGCTTGACATAACCTTCATTCCTTGTTTCTGATGAATGCACATCATCAACTTTGAAATTGCCAGTAAAAAAAACAATTAAAAAAAAACACCCGATGTTCTCCACCACACACCCACATACCAGCTCTCTCATGTGTGCTTTATTGCATAAACTATGTTTGCATATTTAAAGTTCTGGGCACTCCATGTAGCCTGGATTTGATCAATCTTTATTCATATCGTTCATGAAATGATTAATCGAAGCAACGTCATTTAACCTAAACTTTTTTCTAATCCATCTAGTTGATTAATCATCGCAGCCTTACATAAAGTAGGTAAGCAGTTGACTAAAACCCTATGCCACACATATTATAAGTGATACATAAGTTTTAGAGCTCTCTACATCATCGGTGCAATTAGTTTTTTTTCCTAAAAAGCCTGACGTATCAGATCAGATGCATGCATTAATCCCCATGAGAGCAGTAATTGACTTATTAGAGTGATACAGATTCCAGTGATCCTGCAAGATAGCCACAAAGAAGAAACAAGAGACATCTGATTTATGAAGAGAAACTTTGATAGAACCCCAAAAGGGACAACCGGTAGAAAATGGATAGATGGAACTGATCCCAGATTTGAAAGGGATAAGATAAGAAACATTTTATTGTATTTTACTACCACATCTGTATTAACAGTTAATCCTTCGATGCGATGTGAAATTACTTTAACATTTTATAATATATTTTATAGTACAACTGTGTTGAAAATTAGTGTATTAAATTTGAAACAGCAGGCATAAATATGAGGGGCCGTTAGGGACATTATTCAGAATGACCTCTTACATACACTACTGTACATACAAGGTAACTCTAAATTAGTCAATTGGAACTTTATTGCATTTCATGCATTATAAATACCATCAAGAAACATACAGTCTTGAGATTTTTCAAATAAACAACATAATGTTTACATTACACAATGTATATTAAGAGGTAAAATATATACGGTACATCCAATGTTCTGCATGTGTGGTGATCACTCGGTGTGTGTTGCGATAATACATTATAACTTTCGGTTTGTTATGACACAAAAGAAATATAGCACACTATGATGTTGACATTTTGTACGTTTTTTTTTTAGATGGCAAATAATTGAAACATTGAAGATGCCTTTAAAATGATGAAGAATGTGAATTCAAGTGATCTGGAGCAGCTAGGAGAAGATAATGACAAATGTTCTTTTTATGTTTGGAAATAACATGATGAATATTTTTGTGTATTGCATTATGTTTTGGTTTGTTATAAAAAACATACATAAATATACTATTTTGTGACATTCTGTATCAAATATGATACAAATTGAAAATCATATTTAAAAATGTGATTTTTGTCAAAAAACAAAAACATAAATGACATGTTCACTCATGTGATTAATCACAAAACGTATTGCATTAATCGTGTATATACACAGATTAATCACACAATTTATTTTGACCCAACATGCAGCTTTAACTGCGGGTGGCTATCTGAACATCGTCACAGGGTTGCTTGTCAGTATGGCCAGTGACCGGATCAATGCATACATCAGTACAAACATGAGTGTCACTCCAAAACACACCCTGACTCAACTTTAGATTACACTGTCACCAAGTTTTGAGCAAAAAAATGACATGCCATGAATTGATTAACGTGGACCCCGACTTTAACAAGTTGAAAAACTTATTCGGGTGTTACCATTTAGTGGTCAATTGTACGGAATATGCACTGTACTGTGCAATCTACTAATAAAAGTTTCAATCAATCAATCAATCAATGCTTTCTAGTAAAATAAAAACAATAAAAATGTTCAGAGGATGACATTCTGACAATAAAAGTGCATTTGTGTCCAAATAATGTGATTTTTTTTAAGTTAGTTTACAATATGCAAACAAATAAAAACCTGGGATTAATCATGATTAATCCACATTCAAAAATTGTGATGAATCTGATTACAAAAACATGACAGCACTAGTATACATTTAAGTGCTGGATTATATCTAGTAGCATCAGATTGGTTTAAGCCTTTATCAAAACAAATACTAAAATAAAATAATACACATTTGATTTAATATAGTAAACATGCTTTTTTATTATTTAATATTGCACAATGAATCAAAACATATATTACTTATAGCAAACATATATCTTAGCGAACAATTTTTTCATAAAATAATGCTGAAATAAAATACATATATTTCCATATTAGGAAATAAAGACAAATATTGAAGTACATTAAGGTTTTTTATTTGATCTTATTATACAGATAACCAATCCTCGGTGTAGTTCTGTTAGGTACCAATCGTATATATGGAAACACTGGTATCTGTGTCTTTTATAGAATGTGTAGACGCATTTTTAAAGTATTTAAAGTATATATATATATTTTTAAATATATTTTTTGTTTTGTTTTGTTTTGTTATTGCTGCTTTTATTTATTAGATGCCTTTTTACTGAATATGCACAAGCACTGTTTTTAATAGTATGTGATAGTGCCTTTTATACTGTATTTTGTTTGTTTTATGTACTGTATGTGCTTGTATGTCTACTGAGACATTGGAGTCTGCAATAAAGCTTGATTAATTGATTGATTGATTGATTGTAGCCTATCATTTAAATCATTATTACATGTAAAATACCGTACCAATTATATACTGTTTATTTCATCTTACACAACATTTTTTTTCTAATTATTCAAATCTTCTATATGTGATGTTCATTTCGCCTTTTCTTTTTTTTTTTTAGCTGCATGACAGGTGAAACATATTGGATCCACCATATTTGGAAGGGTGTGCATATTAAAAGGGCAGTGTAGTGGACAAGCTCTGTCTCTGAGCCTGGAGATATGAGGAGGAGACTTCTTTATCTGCTATCTGCACCATCATGTGGAGAGAAGGAGTACAGCAGCGGCTCCATTGGCATTCCTCTCACAAAGTAATCCTCCTGAAGATAATGC
Source organism: Nerophis lumbriciformis (assembly GCF_033978685.3). Lineage (NCBI taxonomy): Eukaryota > Metazoa > Chordata > Actinopteri > Syngnathiformes > Syngnathidae > Nerophis > Nerophis lumbriciformis. Next base: position 15,497,331 of record NC_084555.2, on the reverse strand, counting down.
CATGGACGAGCTCCCGAGTCTTTTGATATTCACCAGGAGAAATCGTACATGCAGCTAGATGTCCACTATCCCATACTCTGCAGGAACCGCTTCAGGGCATCAACCCATGAAAATGTGTTTAGTAGGAGCATTTAGATTTATTTTCACAGCGAGCAAGCGGTGTGATGGTTTGTTGATCTATCACACAAGGCCCAGCCAGGTAGAGCCTTGATAAGCGGCGATATGCAGACAGCCAATGTTTTGTCTTTCTCATCAAGCATGGCCGAGAGGATTTTCAGTGAGGTTGCGCTGGCAGATGGGAGATTGTTTCCTTCATGGATATTGTCTGCGAAACGCCTCGGAATATGTCAGCTTTATCTGCGTTCGAACATACCGAACATTTTTGCATGCGATACCGAGCTACCGGAGCTGCAGCCTTTCCCATCTGCGCCGTGGCAAACTATATCTCCGTCCTGCAGCATCCCAGCCACACAATACCCGAAATATCTCCAGCACACTGATCAGGGGGAAAGTGCCGCCTGCACTGCCAAGTTTGGAGAAAATGTCTGAAATGTTGTGATATTGAGACGCGGTTCCATGAAGATTATGTGCTATCACTGAGCTGTGTTTTATCCTGCCATTTTTTTTCGCTCTCTATCTCGTACACACACATGTATAAGAGTTGACACACGTAATCGTTTCCTCTCATCCAGTGCGAGAGGAGCGAGAGGCAAATAAGCGCTCTCCTTCAGCGTGGACAAAATAGCGAGGTCATGAGAGGAATGTTAATGCTTTTGCAGACATGTGGCGCTCGATTTCAAAAAATGCATGCAAAAGCACGTGTGGGTGTTTTATTTTCAGGTAGGGCTGGGCAGATAAAACAACTATATCACCATAGACATGTAGTCGATATCAGTAAAAAAAAAAATGCTTACAATAAAACATTCAATATGTACAGTCGCGATCAATGTCCATGTGATGTCAGATGAACATAATGTCATGGCTGTCTTGAGTTTCCAATACTTTCTACAACTCTTATTTTTTTGTGATAGAGGTATTGGAGCACATACTTGTTGGTCACAAAAAACATTCATGAAGTTTGGTTCTTTTATGAATTTATTATGGGTCTACTGAAAATGTGACCAAATCTGCTGGGTCAAAAGTACCGTATTTTTCGAACCATAAGTCACAGTTTTTTTCATAGTTCATAGTTCATAGTTATACTCAGGAGCGACTTATGTGTGAAATTATTAACAAATTACCGTAAAATATCAAATAATATTATTTAGCTCATTCACGTAAGACGCGAGACGTATACGATTTCATGGGATTTAGCGATTAGGAGTGACAGATTGTTTGGTAAACGTATAGCATGTTCTATATGTTATAGTTATTTGAATGACTCTTACCATAATATTTTACGTTAACATACCAGGCACGTTCTCAGTTGGTTATTTATGCCTCATATAACGTACACTTATTCAGCCTGTTGTTCACTATTCTTTATTTATTTTAAATTGCCTTTCAAATGTCTATTCTTGGTGTTGGGTTTTATCAAATAAATTTCCCCCAAAAATGCAACTTATACTCCAGTGCGACTTATATATGTTTTTTTCCTTCTTTATTATGCATTTTCGGCCGGTGCGACTTATACTCCGAAAAATACGGTATACATACAGCAATGTTAATATTTGGTTACATGTCCTTTGGTAGGTTTCACTGCAATAAGGCACTTTTGGTAGCCATCCACAAGCTTCTGGCTGAACTTTTGACCACTCCTCTTGACAAAATTGGTGCAGTTCAGCTAAATTTGTTGGGTTTTCTGACATGGAATTGTTTCTTCAGCATTGTCCACACGTTTAAGTCAGGATTTTGGGAAGGCCATTCTAAAACCTTAATTCTAGCCTGATTTAGCCATTCCTTTACCACTTTTGACGTGTGTTTGGGGTCATTGTCCTGTTGGAACACCCAACTGCGCCCAAGACCCAACCTCGGGGCTGATGATTTTAGGTTGTCCTGAAGAATTTGGAGGTAAACCTCCTTTTTCATTGTCCCATTTAAAGCACCAGTTCCATTGGCAGCTAAACAGGCCCAGAGCATAATACTACCACCACCATGCTTGACGGTAGGTGGGTGTTCCTGGGATTAAAGATCTCACCTTTTCTCCTCCAAACATATTGCTGGGTATTGTGGCCAAACAGCTAAATTTGTGTGTCATCTGATCATAGAAATTTCCTCCAGAAGGTCTTATCTGTGTCCATGTGATGTCAGATGAAACAAAAATTGAGCTGTTTGGCCAGCTGGATGGCTACCAAAAGCGCTTTATTGCAGTGAAACTTGCCAAGGGACATGTCCGAATATTAATGTTGCTGTATGTATACTTTTGAGCAATCAAATCTGCTCACATTTTCAGTAGACCCATAATAAATTCATAAAACAACCACATTTCATGAAAGTTTTTTGTGACCAACAAGTATGTGCTCCAATCACTCTATCACAAAAAAATAAGAGAAAGTATTGGAAACTCAAGACAGCCATGACATTATGTTCTTTACAAGTGTATGTAAACTTTTGATCGCGACTGTACATTGTTTTTTTTTGGTAGGAAGAAACCAAAAGAAAGAATGAAGCATGGTTGGTTGCATGAACAAAAGCGTGGTCTGATAAGCTAGCAAAACAGAAAGTGATCAGTGAGCAATGGGTGGCCAATGGTGTAACAGCATCAACTATCACGTTTGGTTGCGTCATCTTGTTGTCTTACTGTTGATTCTCTGCATGGAGTGAGAAGAAAACATTTAAATGAATACTGCAGAGAGTGAAGAAATTATTGATAAATCAGGGGAAAGTCACATTGACAGTATGCAGTTTTGGGGACTTTTTCAAATGGATTGTAGTCCTATGTCCTATGTCACGCTTATTTTTTAAACCTCGTCCGGTCCCTATTCAACAATTCTTCTCAACAAAAGAGGAGAAATATAATCTCAGAGAAAAATTTAATTTAAAACATTTGTACGCAAGTACAACACTTAAGACCTTCAGTATATCAGTATGTGGAATTGAATTATGAAATGGATTAACCAAAGAAACCATCCATCCATTCATTTTCCAGATAATCTTATTTATCTCACCATATGAAATATAACTTACTTCACTAATTTATTTTTAATGTTATTATTTATGGAGTATAGTGTGAATAAATTGAGAACAGGGAGTGAACACAAGTTTTAGCAACTATATGTAAAGGAACATGTCAAACATGTTGAATAGAGAAACTGGAAATTGTGATGTATCATGTTGTATGCATGCATGTTCCAAATAAACACAAACTCAACTCAACTCAACTATTCCGATGAACAGAAACAACAGGTAAGAACTAAAGTGCAGGACTTTATAAATAAAATACAAAAATATAATAACACATGTGCTACGTTAAAATAATAGTTTGGTCCAATAATATTTAAAAAATAATTAATGTATAACATAAATTAAATACGAATAACAGACCAAACGGAATGTTACACAAATCACGTAACTTCCGGCCAGTAAACCTGCAAACAATAGTTATTTTCAGGGTTCTCTGTTTACATGTTCACACTTGGCACTATTTTGTTACATTTTATTATGCATTTCTTACATATTTTTTTAACTTTAACACAAAGAGGTTATTGTTAAGTGTTTATTGTGATTTTAGACTTTTGTTCACATTGATTGTTTGACTGTCTGTGTTGACATTTCCTTTCGTTTCTGCCTTGATAGCAGAGATAGCTGATAATCAGAGAAAGGTTACATTTGAAATAAAAATGTTTGCATTCAATATATTTTTTTTAATACATATTTTACACAGGTCATAAAAATATCACTAATTATCAATACCGACCATTATAAAGAACATATATTGTGATACAGTTTTCAGCCATATCGTCCAGCCCTATGTCCAAGCAGAGGTAGGGCAGATATCATGCGACTTGTTATGTCCCGTTGCCCGGGTCATGTCTTGATTTATGTTTTGAGGCTTTTTTCCCAAGTTAGTCTGTTTCCGTGCCCTTTACTTTTTGGTTTCCATGGACACTAATTCTTCACACCTGCCCTTGTTTTAGTAATTAGTGTTCCCCACCAGCTGTTTGGTTAATCACTCCCCTTTATATGTTGTAGTCACCCAGCACATGTCGTTGGGTCAATGCTGGCTCTTCACGACGTCACCATGCTTTAATGTTTTTCCTTATCATAGACTCGCGCTGTTCACCCTTGGTGACTTTTTGGTTTTTGGCTCCGCCAAAGTTTTCGTTTATTTGTCCTGCCTAAAGGAATTAAAAGACAACACAGCCATTGCAGCCATGCGTTCCAAACGTAACACGACTAGGACAGCAGTGACCAGTAACCTCACAAATGGACAAAATATCCACGCTAACAATCCAAAGTCTCAGCACAGTAGGAGCTATCATGGCGACTATCCTCGTGATGATTGTAGTAGGGTAGTGGGAGGGCCATCGTCCCACAGAATAAGCGTCGTTGTTTGAGGATCTTATCGAGGCTGTCGCCAGCTTAACCTGCCTCCACTGACTTTGTGTGTGGGGATTAGAAAAGGACCATGGCAGCTGATTATTTGGATGAGGGAATGGCTCTTTGTACACAAACATGGCGGCACCGTTATTGTTCCAGTCACAACACGGTTGGCTGGGCCCTTGACACATCTCCTACACACACACATGGATCATGGTCAATTTTCCAAGAAAGTAGATCTAACTTTTAAACCTTGTAATTAGTTTTCTTAAACGTTTTCAGTTGAAGACCCGAATTAGGTCTTGATTTCCTTCCCAGGATTCAAACATATATCAGTCCCTTCAGGATTTTGCAACGTTGCTATCGCGTCAATTCACACAAATGTAATCATACAAGGCTTTTAAATTTGATCTAATGTCCTCAACTTCCCTGCACATTTTGGCCAACCAGCGATTATTTTCACCAATCGAGTTTGTTTCAGTCTGAGCGGCGCTTAAATGTGCATATTAACCATCTAGAGTTGCGCAATAGAAATATACCATACCATACCAACTTTATTTATAAAGCCCTTTAAAAACAACCACAGTTGAAAAACAAAGGGCTGTTATCATTATAGCCATCGCAGCCGTTGTGGTAGTTCTTAAATCTACCGTCTTCTGCCTGCACCGCCGTTGAGGTCTTCACCGTATTCCTGGCTCGGGGGCAGTCAGGTACTAGGCCTTTGCCAAGGGCCACCTGGGGTAACAGGAGTAAAAGGGGTTAACCTCCTAGTGCCCCAAGACCCCATAGAGAAGCTTCCACTGCCGGATGCACTTTAATGTCATGCCCAGCACACAAAGTCATGCCCAGACTGTACACCACAAAGGAATACAGGCAAAGGACAGAATAAAAAATAACATTCAAAACAGAGGTAAAATACACATAGAAAAAGCAAATACAAATGATCTTAAGAGCAATTTGTCAGATAAAAAGCAGTTAAAAAGTTAAAAACAGTTTAAAGGGGAACATTATCACAATTTCAGAAGGGTTAAAACCATTAAAAATCAGTTCCCAGTGGCTTATTTTATTTTTCGAAGTTTTTTTCAAAATTTTACCCATCACGCAATATCCCTAAAAAAAGCTTCAAAGTGCCTGATTTTAACCATCGTTATATACACCGTTCCATTTTCCTGTGACGTCACATAGTGATGCCGATACAAACAAACATGGCGGCTAGAACAGCAATGTATAGCGACATTAGCTCGGATTCAGACTCGGATTTCAGCGGCTTAAGTGATTCAACAGATTACGCATGTATTGAAACGGATGGTTGTAGTGAGGTAGCGAAAACGAAATTGAAGAAGAAACTGAAGCTATTGAGCCATATCGGTTTGAACCGTATGCAAGCGAAACCGACGAAAACGACACGACAGCCAGCGACACGGGAGAAAGCGAGGACAAATTCGGCGATCGCCTTCTAACCAACGATTGGTATGTGTTTGTTTGGCATTAAAGGAAACTAACAACTATGAACTAGGTTTACAGCATATGAAATACATTTGGCAACAACATGCACTTTGAGAGTGCAGACAGCCCAGTTTTCATCAATTAATATATTCTGTAGACATTCCCTCATCCGCTCTCTTTTCCTGGGGGTCTGGCGGCAGATTTCTTTGACTTTATCGTTGGAAATGCATCTGCTTTGAGTGTCGCAGGATATCCACACATTCTTGCCATCTCTGTCGTAGCATAGCTTTCGTCGGTAAAGTGTGCGGAACAAACGTCCAATTTCTTGCCACTTTCGCATCTTTGGGCCACTGGTGCAACTTGAATCCGTCCCTGTTCGTGTTGTTACACCCTCCGACAACACACCCACGAGGCATGATGTCTCCAAGGTACGGAAAACAGTCGAAAAAACGGAAAATAACAGAGCTGATTTGACTCGGTGTTTGAGAAAATGGCGGATTGCTTCCCGATGTGACGTCACGTTGTGACGTCATCGCTCCGAGAGGGAATAATAGAAAGGCGTTTCATTCGCCAAAATTCACCCATTTAGAGTTCGGAAATCGGTTAAAAAAATATATGGTCTTTTTTCTGCAACGTCAAGGTATATATTGACGCTTACATAGGTCTGGTGATAATGTTCTACTTTAAACAGTTCAAAGTCTCATGCTGGGTTAAATATAAATAAATATATGATATCAGTGATAGACATTTGGCCGACGAAAAAGCTTTAAATAGTATCATTAAATGGTGGCAATGAACTAAGGGCCTGATTTATTAAAGGTTTGCGTGGACTAAAACACGTGCAAACCTGATAGCACAAGCAAAGCTGTCAACTAAAAATCAACTAAACGTGTGCAAAGGGGGTTGCATTTGTTAAGTGAGCAAAATAAGGAGCACAATCCATTTTGCGTCTCTGTCTTCATTAATATGCCAAATATATGCTCATCATCAAAACGCTTACAATACTGGGAGGAGAAAATGCAAATATAATTAATTAGCACACGCAATGTGATTTATCAAAACTCATCACTGTTTTGAGAGCACTGTTTTGCATTTTATTCAGCACATACAGAAGGACATACAAACTGACAGTTCCAGGATCAGTGCTCGCGCTGCAAAGACAGATGATGAACAGAGCATTCTCCATCCTACATGTGTTTGTCATCATTTTGGATGGTCAGAAATAGAAAATATTAAAATATTGTCTATTCAGCAACATCATTTTGTAATTTTAAAACTGCTGGAGAATGTAAGGAGCTGATTAAAACAAATATAAATGATACATTTTGGTGTCTTTTAGTATTTTTTTGTTTGTTTGTCTCACATAAAAGATACATTACAAAAATATTTCTCATATGAAAACAACTTCTGCAACTACGCATGTTCGCGCAGCCAACATAGCAAAACGCCACAGGTAGGGGCATGAGAACATGTAACATGTAATGTAACATGAGTACACGCATAATTCTCATTTGAAGAAGGTGGTCTGCACCATTTTTCAATTCCACTGACAGTCTTAGTAAATCTCACGCAACACGCCCACTAAAAGTAAACACAATTTTATCGATTGTGCACGCTGATTAGCGTAAGGTATTTGGATCTTAGTAAATCAGGCTCTATGTCTATTTTAAGTAACATCACTGGAGGACGAGGAATAGCTACAGTAAACATGCTACACTTCACATCGTAGAAGGATTTGCAAATGGAAAGCTTGAGCTCTTGAATGTAAACAAAGGCGGGTGGATCGATACAAATATTGACAGTAATGATACAAAGTAGTACAGTATCAGGTCAAGTGTGTTTAACATACTTGGCCAATAAAGCCAATTTTGTTTCTGATTCTAATTCTGATACAAGAGGGCTTTAAGGGCAAAAAACAGGGGATTTAAATCAGAGCCAATAGTAAGAAATTATTTTAGATAATATTTGATATTGTTACACCTCTATACTATCTTTTTTCTGATTAAAATTGCAACCAACATATTTACCATTCAAAGATCTGACAAAGTATCAGAATTGGTATGACTAATATTGCCCCAGTAACTACTTGGTATTAAATCGATATCCAAATGTGTAGTATCGCCCAAACCTGATGTGAAGTAGCCAAATGATAGATGAATAAGTGATAATGAAATTTTAACAGAAGTGCAGATATAGATACTCAAAAAAGTTTAATTATGCCTTCTCATTCTTAAAATTGTTTAAATGTTCTTTTAGACAGACAATCTCGGTATATTGGATGGAATTTGTACCTGACATGTTTGGACCGTCATCGGCTGTCTTCTTCAGAAGGGTCACCTGACCATTGTGATGTGCTACCTGTCAGCTGTTCTTATAGGCTTGGCCAACCAGGCACACCTGTCAAGTCTACCGGTATAATAATTTTGCATGATTTTGATGGGATTTCGTAAATGTCATTGCATTTCTTGTATTGTCCTATTTTGTCCTTTGGATGTACAAGTAACTGTCTTGTGTCTGTGTGAGGTTTAACTGTTGTGTTTATTTTGTGTTTTTTTCATGTCCCTCTGTATTGGTTGTGTTTTTCCCCTGATGTATAGTAAGGTTATGACCTCTTTGTTTTTTATTTTAGGCTTTTCTTTGGGTTTCTTCTTTCTTCTTCCCCCCCCCCCTGTTTTATTACTCGTTATTCCCCCTTTTTGATGGCCCAGGTCATGTCATGTCAGGTAGAAGTTCCATCCAAAATACCGAAAATAAGAACATTTGAGAAGTAGTAGGGTAGATAGAACTATTTAACAACAGAAAGTAACCAGTTATGAACAGAAACTAGATCAATACCATTTTTGAGGACACATTAAAACCCGAAATTGCATAATATGTTACGTTATGATGATAATATATACATAATTATTCTAACAGTTACTACACAGGTCAGCAGCCAAATTAGGAGCCTTTGCCTTTTAAATGCATTTTAATACATATAGTTATCGTAGGAGGCTGCAATATATACGTATATTGCGCTATAGCTTTTAGGCCATATCACCCATCCTTATGTCTAATCAAAACGTATGTTTGTTTCTTATGTAAACATGTGTTTCAATTGTCGTCCCACCATGTACCGCAGAACTATTTCTGAGTCATACGGCGCTAAGCACTCTGCGTAATGTAGTATATAACCATTTAGCAACACATTGGGGTCCTGACTACCTAGTTGACATGTATTTATACATTTATTTAACATTTAGTCATCCAGGTTAGGCAATTAAAACAGATTGATTGATTGATTGATTGAACTTTTATTAGTAGATTGCACAGTGAAGTACATATTCCGTACAATTATCCACTGAATGGTAAGACCCGAATAAGTTTTTCAACTTGTTTAAGTCGGGGTCCACATTGATTCATGATAAAGATATATACTATTTTCATAACACAGTCATCACACAAGATAATCATCACAGTATATAAATTGAATTATTTACATTATTTACAATCCGGGGTGTGGGATATGGGGGGGGGTTAAGTTTGGTTGGTATCAACACTTCAGTCATCAACAATTGCATCATCAGAGAAATTGACATGGAACAGTGTAGGTCTGACTTGGTACATATGTACAGCAAGTATTGGACACAGAGGGAGAGATCAGAAATTATAAGAAAAAGTGACTACATTTGATTGTTTACATTTGATTATTTACAATCCAAAGAGGTATGATGAGGAAGGGAGGGTGTTAGTTTAGGGTTGAAGTTGCCTGGAGGTGTTCTTTTAGTGCGGTTTTGAAGGAGGATAGAGATGCTCTTTCTTTTACACATGTTGGAAGTTCATTCCAAATTGATGTGGCATAGAAAGAGAATGAGTTAAGACCTTTGTTGGATCGGAATCTGGGTTTAACGTGGTTAGTGGAGCTCCCCCTGTTGTTGTGGTTATGGCGGTCATTAAGGAAGTAGTTTACTTCGGTATCAGGGAGGTGTAGCGGATTTTATAGACAAGGCTCAGTGCAAGTTGTTTTACTCTGTCCTCCACCCTGAGCCAGCCCACTTTGGAGAAGTGGGTAGGAGTGAGGTGTGATCTGGGGTGGAGGTCTAGAAGTAATCTGACTAGCTTGTTTTTGGATGTTTGGAGTCTAGATTTGAGGGTTTTGGAGGTGCTAGGGTACCAGGAGGTGCATGCGTAATCGAAAAAGGGTTGAACGAGAGTCTTCATGGTGCTTTTGTTGACCAGAGAGGAGATTCTATAGAGAAATCTCGTTCGTTGGTTGACCTTTTTGATTACTCATTTGCTCTGCTGACCTGGCAAAGATGCAACATTTACAAGATGAATATGTTGAAGTGTGATGAATAACCTCTAATCGTACCGTTTCAAAGGTTCTGAAATGCTTTTGATGTGTCGGGGTAAGTGTATCCTGACAAAAAGGAATGTTTCATATATGTTTCGGTACTTTTGTGTGTGTTCATGTGATAATACATCTTAAATAGTTTGATAATAACTATTTGGTCTAATATTTAACACTGACTTGAGGATGATAACCGTGCTATCCAGTTGTTGCATCTTGTTTTCTTACACTTCTGAGTCTCATTTGCAAGTATGTATTCATTTCAGTTTGTCTTCGGTGTATTGTCGTAATCAGGAAATAGTCTTTGCCATTAAGTTAAATGTGCCGGTCTTTGTTGTGCCTTACAGTGTTATAATGTAAATATTGTACTTATTAAACATAAGCTGTTTGATTGTAGCATGCATCTTAGTTAATTGGGAGAGAAGTGTATGGTCAGAGAGTGTTTGGGCCTGTGTGTGTGTGTGTGTGTTTAAGTGAGTGTGTGTGTGTGTGTTTTGTCTCGTCTTGTCTTGTCTCATAGTAACAGTGGTACTATTGTATTGTTAGTGTATAGGAGTTTTTCTTGTTTTTGTTTGTATAGTATTGTTCTTGTATTATATTGTTTATGTTAAATGTGGAATGAGTGAGAGGGGTTGGGATATTATAAGCATCTGCTTCATCCAACCCCTTTTCAAGCCTTGCATAAATGTCTCTGCAAAAATGTAAAAAAAAAAAGAAAAAAGGGTGTTGTCGTACTGTGCAGGTTTGAAATAAATACTTCAATTCAATTCATGTATATGGCATACACAATGTAAATTAGCATTGAGCTAGCACATTTTTGAAAAAATGGAGGCTTACTTCTGAGCGCTTTCTATCAGGCATGCTTGCTTTGTTGGCAGTCAGCTATGAATATGTTGGTGTACTCATGACGTCATGTGCTACAGAGGTAGGGATGATACTCGAAACCGGTTTTCCCGGTTGTTCGATAAGAAAAGAACCGAGTCCTCGGACTCAAATCCCTTTTTGAGAACCGGTACCCGTTATCGAGACCACTATAGTAAAGAAAAAGAGTTGGTTCTTTATTCGAATCCCGTCCCGACCAGATATGCTCCGTGGGACATCACAAGAAATGACGTCACGTAGCTCAGTCATTAGGCGCAGATAGCGAAAGCAGGAAAACAATGGACCGGAAAAAGCGCTCCAAGGTGTAATGAAGTTCAAAACAAAAGGTATAATCCAATGAATAACTTTACTGAGAGATTTGAGCAAGGTACAAACACATGACGAACACTTTTACGACCAACCGGAAACATAGCAACCAGGCTAGCAACGCACCTCCTTTACGGCAGCTGTCGCAACGTTCGCAGCACATCCATATATATATACAACATATATGACATCTCCCTTTTTTAACTTTTGTTTTTCTTTCCTTGTAAACAAAGCAAAATCACACTGTTTATGTGTTGTCTGTCTAATTATAAATAATGCAGACGAGGCATATTGGCTGAGTTCTTGACGTTTACTTTCACAGCGTGCTCATAACCTCATTCTTAGCTACCGCTACCGTGCGTGCTCGGTAGTGTATTTGTTATTTTCCCTAGCTCATAACACATACTTGCCAACCCTGCCGGATTTTCCGGGAGACTCCCGAAATTCAGCGCCTCTCCCGAAAACCTCCCGGGACAAATTATCTCCCGAAAATCTCCCGAAATTCAGGCGGACTCTAGTCCGCATTTCCCACAATATAAGCGGTGTGCCTGCCCAATGACGTTATAACTGTAGAATGATCGAGGGCGAGTTCTTGGTTCCTTATGTGGGTTTATTGTTAGGCAGTTTCATTAACGTTCTCCCAGCGCGGAAACAACACACAACAACAGCAGTCACGTTTTGGTCTGCCGTAAACAGCAATGTTGTGACACTCTTAAACAGGACAATGCTGCCTTCTGGTGCATTTGATGAAATCACTGTTGTGCGTGCCACACAGCAATGCATCATCAGAGAGGATGTTCAGCATGGTTAGAAAAATAGTGACAGAGAATAGAACAAGGATGGACAACCCAACCTTTACCTCAACAAGTATATGTGTAAATAAATGAACACTGAAATTCAAGTTTTTATTTTATATATATATATATATATATATATATATATATATATATATATATATATATATATATATATATATATATATATATATATATATATATATATATATATATTAGGGCTGCAGCTAACGATTATTTTTCTATCGATTAATCTATAGATTATTTTTTCGATTAATCGGTTAATCTATAGATTATTTTTTCGATTAATCTATAGATTATTTTTCCTTTTACCGATTTTTTTTTTATTTAAAATGAAGAGGAAAAAATAAATGTAGGCCAGTTTTTTCAAAAGGCATGGCTTTTATTTACAAAAAAAAAAGTATGGCCACTCAGTCAACATTGACAACAACATGACAAAATATTCTGTAACAATGTAAACATTTAAAACTTTTAACATTTAACAAAATTAAAAGTAGCTTATTTGCTTTTTAATGTGCAAATATAAAAGTAAACATCCAGTGCAAATCTTAATATTCTGGAATAGTATAAGCATTTCAAAAGTAAAAGTATTGCTTATTTTGCTTTAAAATGTGCAAAAATAAAGATAAACATCCAATACAAAAAAGTGCAAAATGGAAAATTTCTGTAACAAGTGTAAACATTTCAACAAAAGTAAAAGTATTGCTTATTTGCTAAAATGTGCAAAAATAAAGCTAAACATCCAATACAAAAAAGTGTACAGTGTAAACATTTCAACAAAAGTAAAAGTATTGCTTATTTTGCTTAATAACACAACAATGATAGTATGATTAAAGTGAAAGTTAATTGTTCGTTTGTACATAGTATATGTAACTGTTAATGTTGTAAAAGGTATTTGCACAACTAATTAACGTTAGCGTTTGTGACACGTCTTGTGCCGTGGGGTTCTTTCAGGACCGACAGACTGAACGCCAGACGGCTTTGCCAGGTTTACAATCTTTTAATTTTACACAAAGTCTTTTCTCTTCCAACTGCGCGGATCGCGCACCTGGGCACGATTGCGGCGTCGCTCCCGGCGCGCCCCGCCTCGCCGCTCGCTGGCCGCCGCCGCCTCTCCACAGCGTTAAAGAGGAGCGTGTCTTTGTAAACACTGAACAGGCACGCCAAACGCGCCTCTCAGAGCGAAACGGTGCTTTAGTTTATGAATTTACAACGCAGATACAAATGACACATTCATGTTTTTGTGTAATAATGACAACGTATACGCACGCGGACGATTGACTTGTTGATGGTGATGGCAAGAACGCTGTCGGGGGTTTTCTTTTCAAATGTTCGTTCATAGCCGTTGTGCTGCTATGATAGGCCATTTCCGCTCGACACAGTGTGCATACAATTGAAATACTCCCACACTTTTGACGACTTTTGGCGTGCTTTTTTCCCCTCGCTCGCATCGTCTGCTTTGCGCTCCGCCATGACAGTAGTGTGACGTAAATATGCGACGCGCCGACGCACAAAACCGGCGTCGACGTATTTACGTAACCGATGACGTCGACTACGTCGACGCGTCGTTTCAGCCTTAATATATATATATATATATATATATATATATATATACAATAAAATAAATATATATTTATAGCTAGAATTCACTGAAAGTCAAGTATTTCTTATATATATATATATGAATATGAAATACTTGACTTGGTGAATTCTAGCTGTAAATATACTCCTCCCCTCTTAGCCACGTCCCCAACCACGCCCCTCCCCCACCTCCCGAAATCGGAGGTCTCAAGGTTGGCAAGTATGTCATAACATCACATCTTTCCCCCTATAAAGAAATAATGTTAACTCAATAAAGTGCATTTCTTTTTTTAGCTTTAACTTTTCATTTTTTAGCATTGTAACCACATTTGCAAACAACTTTTCTCTTCATAGAATTTTCTTTCAATAAAGAAATAAAGTGCAAAAATATCAAAGCATCATAACAAACAGTTATGTCAAATAGCAGCAGAAGTGCACTTTTTGGAGAGCTGTATTATTTTTAAGTTTTGTGCCCAAGGGACTGATTTTATTTAACACTATATTATTATTTATACACCTATAGTGATCACAGAGACAGGTTGTTTTTGTGTTACTGTATATATTTGTTTTTCTGAAAAATCCCACTTAATATACTTTGGTAACAACAGTCAATATTTATTTATTTTATTTTATTTTTTTAGGGGGGTAACAGTCAATATTTATTTATTTATTACATTTTATTTTTTTCTTATATAATAAAAGTGAGCTTTTGTTAACCAAATATTGTGTGTTTTTTTTCCATATACAACAACTCGATAAGAGAATCGATAAGGAATCGGCTCGATAAGAGGATTCGATAATATGATTCGATAACAGGCTCGAACTCGATAATTTCTTATCAAACATCATCCCTATACAGAGGTATCAAAATATGTTAAGCAATATGATGTTGTTTAAATCCGTAGTGCCGGCAGAAGTTGGTCGGTAGCTATTAAAGTACCGAATTCTGTACCCATCCCTATCCCCCTTATGTTATTGGAGTTTTAAATCGAATGTCAACCCGAGTTTTCGTTCCATTTTTAAAAATGGTATATTCTCCATGTCAGTCTTTTAATGGGCATCGTGTTTCATTATGTGAGCGAGTCCCACCAAGTATCAGCAAAGTTTGCAGCATCTCCACATATCCATTCCAGATGCTGGCTAGACTTGGTGGAGCCGAGAGCCGTCATACCGAGGGTTGGATTTAGTTGTCTTTTCCTCCAGGTGTGATGCCTCACGCTGAGTCCCCCACATGTTCCATCGCCCTTGTACAAACACACAAGGGGAGGTGACAGCGCCGCCAGGACTGCTGCCTCCCCCTCCGTCTTTCTCGCTGCCCACCCACCCGAGCGAACACCCACCCAAGCACTCGTCTCCCCGGGATGCTTGCGCACATTAGAAGCCTTCTTCCTTTGAGGCCTAAATCTCTTATTTCATGCATTTCCCACTCGTGTCAGAACTCATGTCCCCTTCTAGGTCTGAACTCTTTGACGAGGGTTACGTTCACAGTGCTGCAAGCCCGGACAGGACAGTTGTTGCTCTAGTAACCGATCGGCGTTCCATGCTAACGAAAGACGTATTGAGCCTGTCGTAATTCAAGCCCGCTCAGCTTTAGGACAATACACAATCAGAGAGTATTGGGTGGTAAAATAAAACAGGTTTGTCTTTGTTTCTCCATTATAAAGTAAGCACATTTCCACTCGAGTAAGCCAGCCTTCATCCACGTTTTAGCAGCTTTACTTTCCTGGGTTAAGTCTTCCATGGCAAAATCAATCTTATTTTTCTCTTTTACATGAATTCCACCTACACTTTTAAGACTTTTCCATGGCTGGAACAGATAGATGCGGTCGGGGCACACATTATTTGCAAGCCCACACAAAATATGTTGCCTCATGGCTCAAGCTGGACCGCATCCAGCTTTGGCATAACTCTTATTTATGGGAACAAGGCAGCAGCGTTCTTCATTTGATTGAACTGAATTCAGTTTCTGTTTATTAACGTAGTGAGCAAAGAGGAATTATGCAAGAAATTGAGACAAATAAATCAGTTCAGGGGTTTTAACGACTGTTAAATGAAATTTATTGTCATATTTGTCTTCCACTGAAGTAGATTTTGCATTAGAGAAAATGAACAAGAATAAGAACAGAACTCTTTACATTGCTAATATTTTTACCACTTGCCAAGATTTAAAAAAACATTTCTAGAAATGTCCTTCATTTTAAGAGCTATTTACCTATCTTGAGTCATTACTTTTAAATCATAATTATAATTTTAGCATGAATATTTATATTTTGTCTATTCTAGTTTAAAAAAAATGTTAAAATCAACAAAAAAAACTATTAAATTTTTTTCACCACATAAAAAATATTCTGCAACATCCTGAGGTTGCTTATTTCAAGAATTGCAAGTGGAATAATGCTTGTTTTCAGAATAAAACACCTTTTGCTAGCTTAAAGGGGAACTGACAATTTAAAAAAAATACTATCGTTCACAATCATTTTGGAGGACGGATGTATTTTTTTTCTAATGCATTCTAACTCGTAAATAAACGTAAATAAAAGTCTGTTTACACTGAACCAACGGGAGGTCCTTTATTCCGGCAATAAAACCCAATAAAAAAACATTAAAAAATCGCCCAAAATACTCCATTTACATTTTGTGACTTGAATATTAACCAAGTATCAGTGATATTGTTATTATAAGCGCTAAAGCACACAAACTATTTATAGCGGCACCGTGATCACTCGTGTTTGTGCCAATGTTTACATCAATGAGTGGTAAGGTGCTTCCTTTGCTCGTGAAAGTCTATTGTAGATCACCTGGATAGTAGAAGGATGAGGACGTATTCCGACAAGTTGGATGGCAAGAACAACACAAAAATACCCTTTTCTTCGTGAGGATTATGAGTCCTTTTTCATCTGAAACGGGAATATCACAAGATTATATCAGTCGGCATCCTAATGACAGCAGATCTTGTACAGTAAGTGATGTTTTGTTATGTTTGTCGGCGCTCATGAAGTCTGCAGTGAGTAGAAATCAGTGATGTGTGGAATAAAAAGTGAAATTTGTGATGTGTTTTTAAAATTAATTATCAATATATAGTATGATATATACTCACGTTATGTATATAAAACCTTAATGGAGGTGTTTGTATGTTTCTTAAGGGCTTTTACGGATAGAATAGAGGGATTTCCATAAGCTCCATTGTAAACAGACTTTTGATTGCATGTATTTAATATTTATAATGCATTAAAAAAAATCAAAATCATCCGTCGTCATGTCTTTCATAATGATTGCGAACATTAGACAAAATGTCAAAAAAAAAAGTGCAGTTTCCCTTTAAAAGTCCTGCTAATTTCTATAAATACAAATCTTAATTTAAGATGTCTTATCAAGTAAAATTAACGAGCTGCATTGACGGATCATTTCAGAAATCTTGAGTATGTTTTTCTAAAATCGTGTCTCTTTACCTAGACCGTATTTACTCAGCTTTTTGTATATGTAGCTGCTGGTTGCGTTGCAAACAAAACACGTTTATATATAATTCAGTGAGGTCCAAATTAGGAGCAAAGTCAGACAATTAAACAAATGCCCCAAAGCAAAATTAAATGGTAAATAATTAAATAATTATGTGAGTCTTTGTTTTCATTTCAAATATCAACATGTTGAGTTACCGTAAAGCTGTATGGGGTGGGCGTGTGTGTGTGTGTGTGTGTGTGTGTGTGTGTGTGTGTGTGTGTGTGTGTGTGTGTGTGTGTGTGTATAAGCAGTCCTCTGTTATCATAACTTTGCCGAGATTCTCTGAAACTTCCCACGAGCCAGAGGAACTAAATTATTTCCTCATGTTCAAACCCTTTATTGCTGTTTAGACACAGAGAATTTTGATTTATGGCAGAAATGAACCTTTAACCTGAACCAAATAAAACAACTTGACTTAATCGATAAATAAGTAAAATGGTGCCCCCCCCCCCACCGGCTAATATCGGTGCCAAATTCTGTCTGGGAGACCTGATTCATTAATATGAAACACTGATTGTTTTTCACAGGTCCAAAAATTCATGCACGAACAGAGTCATCACTTCATGACACTGCTTGTTGCTATTATTCTCAAAGTTGGTGCCTTACCCCCCGTGTCTATGACACCCATGACACACACAATCCAACTTACAGGCCAAAAATGTTGGTGAAATACATCCAAGTTCACTATTTAAACTTGCTAATTTCACCTTTAATGTGTATTAGATGTAAGTCATTTTATTTATATATTGGTTTGCCGCCAGTTTTCCCCACACATTTTTATATTAATAAAACAACATTATTAAGGGTGTCCTAAAACTAGTGTTTCACTTCCACTACGATGCCGGTTGAGTATTGGCCTATATTGATCCGATATGATATCATACTATTTTGTAGTGTGGCATGTTAGAAAAGGTTTGATCAAGTGAAATTACTCAAATAGAGAACAATGGTAGGTATGAAAATCACATAACTATTTATTATTAACCGTCTGGAATGGGCTTATGCTGTCTTGAAGTTGAAGTGGAGTGGTGATTTATTATTAAAACATTTTTATCTACACTTAGTGACCACAATAATTTATTAAGTAAAGCTCGTGACCCAGTAAGTTGCTGATGCAAACATTGTCAAGTTCAAAGTTTAGTTATTTATATGGTACAAATTAAAAACAGCTGCTACTTCCCCAAAAGTGCTGTACAAATTAAAAACAGAAAGGTAAAAACATTTAATACAAATCATAATAAGTACAGAACAGGCTATGTATGAAACACAGCTAAACAAATGGATCAATTAAATTGTAAAAAACAAAAGCAGTAGAAAAAAAAAGTAAGGAATATCCATAAAAATAGGAAAAAAAACAAAAATGCATAAATAAGAGTACTGGATACTTTCTAATATGTTTCTGACTTGGACACTTATCTGTAAGTAATATGCAAATATAATTGTTTGATACTTGTTTATATTGACAAATGTGCTGTTTTAGACTGAAATATTGTTTAATTAAGTACACTTATTACGTAGTGTATGTCTAGCTTGTGTCCTATTGAGTGTTTTGCTGTTGAGTAGCTGCTAGCTCCTAGTAGTGTATAGCCTACCATCTATACCTGTTTGTAAAACATTTCACTAAAATACAAAATAAGACAAATGTATAAAAGGAGACATACTCAGTAAGTTTCACTCTTAACAAGTGCAACTTGTTAAGAGTGAAAACATGACTATAAAAACCTGTGCCTTTGAATAGCTTAGTACTGCATGCACAATAACAAGTCCTTGCTCTTGACTTTCTGGACTATTTAGAGTCTTTCGAATTATTTCTAATGTGCAAGGTGGTGGTCTTGGCTAGTAACTAGCAGGGGTTGCAGTAATTCATACATTTATGAGTGGGAATCGATCCCCCATTGGCTGCATGTAAGTCGCTGCACTACCAATGACCTACAGTACAATAGTATGCCAATATCTGATTTCTTTGGGACTACTTACATATATAGTACATTTATTTATATCCAGTACCTCTTTTCTTACCGAACACTGGAAAAGTCATCAATGCAATTCTGAGAACTTCCTATAGTGTTAATTTACTGCTGGTGTTTTGTTTGGGTTGACCTGAATAATTGACCGGTGCTTTTTGGCAAAAGGGTCGTGAGTAAGCATCTTGATCAATGCAGAAACCACGTGTGGGCAAGCTAGGGGCTAATGTGGGTAAAGTTTGAAGTTACGTACAAAGTGTTACGTTCCCCCACAAGCTAACTCAAAAACGTACGTAGGCCTGTAGCTACACATAGGCCTACAAGTCATCGACGATCAAAACAAGTATTAGACTATAAGCCATATATATACAATAGGTTGTGAAATTAATTATTTGCATACAAATATTTTGTAAAGGTTTATTTACATACTCAAATTATTTCCAAACGGTGCCTGTAACGCGGCAGTAAAAGGGCTGATCAAACAAAACAGAAAAGTCATTGGTATCTTTATCCATCCTTTATGAGATAAATAAGATTGTCTTCTTTTTATTAAGGTTGAAGATGTTTATCAGCATTCTTCTTCCTTGTACTTTGTGAAGATTTTGGCTTTGAACAATTTATTAAAATGGATCATTTTAGGACATGGTTTGTTTTCTTTGCTTAAACTTTCCATAATTTAGCCGTTAGAAAAGAAGAATCCATAGTTTAGCCACACCTTTGTATAAGTTGCAAGGAAGGGGAAGAGGAAACTAAATTGTATGATCCTTTATATTTATGGACGTAATGTAACTATTAGGGATGATAAATGCGTTAAAATATAATATCGGAAATGATCAGTATCGTTTTTTTTATTATTGGTATCGTTTTTTTTGTTTGTTTTGTTTGTTATTTTTTATTAAATCAACATAAAAAACACAAGATACACTTAAAATTAGTGCACCAACCCAAAAAACCTCCCTCCCCCATTTACACTCATTCACACTCATTCACACAAAAGGGTTGTTTCTTTATGTTATTAATATTCTGGTTCCTACATTATATATCAATATATATCAATACAGTCTGCAAGGGATACAGTCCGTGAGCACACATTATTGTGCGTGCTGCTGGTGTTACGTCTTCGGGGACGCATAGCTGTGCTGGTGTGTTCCTTCCAGTACAGAAGACAAGCAGGAGCGACGTGCAGGTAAGATTTAAGTCCCTTTTAATAAATGATTTTAAGGCAGGATCAAAATTACAAAACAGAGGACGCTAGCAAGCGTGGAGCTAAACAAAAAACCAAAATGTCACCAAGGGTGATAAACAAGGAATGCTAGCGTGCACAAACTTACTATGAGGAGAAAACCAGGAGAAACGTAAATGTTGCATGGAGCAAACAATGACCCAGCACTTACTGCTGGGTGACAGGAAACTATAAAGGGGAGTGATTAGCCAAAACACCTGGTGGAAACACTAATTGCCAAAACTAAGACAGGTGAGGAGAATCAGTGCCCATGGAAACCAGCAGTAAACAGGGAAAGAGGGTGCACCCAGGAAACCGACTAAAACCAGAAACATAACCAACATAATTCATGCCATGATCCGGGTAACGGATCATAACATAATCCCCCCTTAAGGGACGGATCCCAGACGTCCCAAACTAGAGACCCCTCCCCAACAAAAAAAACCCCCAGAAAGTCAAAAGTCACGGGAGGGTGGAGGGAGGACTTGGTGGTGGGCCGCCAGGCCACGTGTCCCCGAAGCCACCGGGGACAAGTCAGGTGGCGGCGGCGGGTGGATTGTCGCCGCAATCGTCGAGGCGGGCGACCTCGGAACGGCCATGTCTGTGGCCGTTGAGGAGGCGGACGAGACTGGCGCCAGAACCTCAGCAGTCTTTGAGTCCTGTACCAAAGTCTGGGGCGTCGCTGCTGTTGGCGCCAAAAGCGTCCATGAAAAGTCCAGAAACGACAAGGTGGGCGGCGCCGTGGTGCGGCCCGCCGGACAAGAGGAGGTGGGCGGCGCCGAGGTGCGGCCCGCCGGACACGAGGAGGTGGGCGGCGCCGTGGTGCGGCCCGCCGGACAAGAGGAGGTGGGCGGCGCCGAGGTGCGGCCCGCCGGACAAGAGGAGGTGGGCGGCGCCGAGGTGCGGCCCGCCGGACACGAGGAGGTGGGCGGCGCCGTGCTGCGGCCCGCCGGACACGAGGTGGGTACGTCGTAGGCGAGGCAGGCGCGGGAGGCGTCGTCGCCGTGGTAACAGGAAGCGTCATCGCCGTGGAAACAGGAAGCGTCGTCGCCGTGGAAACAGGAAGCGTCGTCGCCGTGGAAACAGGAAGCGTCGTCGCCGTGGAAACAGGAGGCGTCGTCGCCGTGGAAGCAGGAGGTGCCGTCGCCGTGGAAGCAGGAGGCGCCGTCGCCGTGGAAGCAGGAGGCGCCGTCGCCGTGGAAGCAGGAGCCGCCGTCGCCGTGGAAGCAGGAGGCGCCGTCGCCATGGAAGCAGGAGGCGCCGTCGCCATGGAAGCAGGAGGCGCCGTCGCCATGGAAGCAGGAGGCGCCGTCGCCATGGAAGCAGGAGGCGCCGTCGGCGTGAGCGGAGCCAGAGGCGGAGCAGGCGGCTCGTCTGTCGGCGTGGGCGGAGCAGGCGGCTCGTCTGTCGGCGTGGGCGGAGCCAGAGGCGGGGCAGGTGGCTCGTCTGTCGGCGTGGGCGGAGCCAGAGGCGAATCAGGCAACGGAGTATCTGCGGGTGGTGGATGTCTGAGCTGGACTGCTGTGTTGGCCGTAGGGGGAATCATCACCTGCAGTGCGGAGAGTATACTTCCCATCTGTCTCTCCAAAGCACCAAGGCGGGCGTCTTGGCGTTCCGCTATGGCGTTGACGCAAGCCCCAAGAACGCCAAACTGTTCCTCTTGTTGTCCAAGTTGTTTGTCCTGTTGGTGCAATGCCCATTTTACTTGGTTGGTCTCTGCGGGGTCTTGTGTGCTTTGCAGTGCTGGAGCAGGAGGTGGAGAGGATGGCGTTTGCGGGACCACCAGGGTTGATGGTGGCGTAAGAGTGGCAGGCGTCCGGGCTGTCGGCGTGGGAGGAGCCAGAGGAGTGGGCGGAGTGTTCTCTGCTGATTGGGATCGTTCCTCCAGTTGCAGTTCAATAAGTACCTTGCGGTACCACTCATCCACCCAAGCCGGACTGTACTTCTCTGGCGGGTCCAACTTGCTTTGTGGCACTGGGGCAGGAAGTAGGACCGAAGCAGACAGCGCCCCCGCTGGAGGAGAGGCAGGCAGCATCCTCAGTGGAATGAGGTCTGCTTGTCCCGCTGACACGCTACCAGCACTGCCCCCCCCCTCAGGAAGCAGATTCCAGATGCTAGATGGAGCTGGTGGGAGGAGCGCTTGTGAGAGTTCGGCGGGAGCAGAGGGCACGGGCAGGTGGGCTCTAGGAAGCCTGGAAGCTGGCTTTGTGCGTGTGCGCCGCTGGCGCCTTTCTGGACAGTTGCCAGCAGGTGGTGTCTGAGGGGAGGAGAAGCCGCACGGGAAGAGCCTGGCAGACAATGTTGAGGGCAAAGTGACCGTGTTGTACCCCTTCTGCGCCTGCGCTGAGCTGGCCCGCTGCCGGAGCCTACGCGTACCAGGTGGGGTGGACGACGTCCGGGTGGATTGAGAGTGGGGGAGGAAGCGGGTCTCTGACAACTTCGCCATAAGCTGCCCCCATGCTACCATGGCGTCGGCCGGAAGGTCTTCTTCGGACAGCTCGGCTTCGTCCTCGTCTTCCCATGGCTGCGCGTCCGCTCTGAGCTCCAGGAGGATGTCTTGTTCGTCCATGTTGGACAGGAACACTTCGTCTGGCTGGGTCAATCTGTTACGTCTTCGGGGACGCATAGCTGTGCTGGTGTGTTCCTTCCAGTACAGAAGACAAGCAGGAGCGACGTGCAGGTAAGATTTATGTCTCTTTTAATAAATGATTTTAAGGCAGGATCAAAATTACAAAACAGAGGACGCTAGCAAGAGTGGAGCTAAACAAGAAACCAAAATGTCACCAAGGGTGATAAACAAGGAATGCTAGCGTGCACAAACTTACTATGAGGAGAAAACCAGGGGAAACGTAAATGGTGCATGGAGCAAACAATGACCCAGCACTTACTGCTGGGTGACAGGAAACTATAAAGGGGAGTGATTAGCCAAAACACCTGGTGGAAACACTAATTGCCAAAACTAAGACAGGTGAGGAGAATCAGTGCCCATGGAAACCAGCAGTAAACAGGGAAAGAGGGTGCACCCAGGAAACCGACTAAAACCAGAAACATAATCAACATAATTCATGCCATGATCCGGGTAACGGATCATGACAGCTGGTCCACTAATAGTACTAACCTTGAACAGTAAATTTTACTAATTTTCATTAATTACTAGTTTCTTTGTAACTGTTTTTATATTGTTTTATTTTCTTTTTTATTCAAGAAAATGTTTTTAATTTATTTATCTTGTTTTTTTTATTTTTAAAAAAAGTACTTTATCTTCACCATACCTGGTTGTCTAAATTAGGCATAAAAATGTGTTAATTCCACGACTGTATATATCGGTTGATATCGGTATCGGTTGATATCGGCATCGGTAATTAAAGAGGTGGACAATATCGGAATATTGGATATCGGCAAAAAGCCATTGTCGGACATCCCTAGTAACTATGGGATTTCTTGAACCTGAATTTTTCATTCAATTGCTGAATTAACTTTCCAACAAACAGCCTTGTGCGTTCTTCACGTTCAGCTAAAAGTAGGGTTTTGACATTTTGTTTTTAGTTCTACAAAAGCTGCATACCTACCTATTGGTAGGTTGGTATGAAATTGTAAATGGGTATTGGGTGAGTAGATTTTGAAATTAATAGTATTGTACTGTATTTTGTATATTTTATGATGATGTATATTTTAACTGTGAGTCCCTATCCATAAACTGTACACTTCTATGGATTGCCTTTTTTGCAGAACGTGTTCTGATATTAACAAAAGAAACAATAATGTAATATAAAATTATGTCTGTAAATAAAAAATCAATAAGTCCAGCCCCTCAGAAAATTGGATATCTGCATTACACAAGCCCCATGCACACTTAAGAAGCATTTTTTCTGAAATAAATGGCAATTCTACTGATTATCAGTGTCTGTAGAATGCTCACGTCTGATTGTTTGTAGGTCAACATGGCAGCTTTGTTGTACAAAGTAAGCTCTGCTTCTTTCTACTCCTTTTGGTGTGTACCTGTTAAACTGAGTCTGTGTCTGAATGTAACCTGGTATGCATGTACGGAATAAAATAAACTGAACACTGTGAATTCCCCTCAATCTGATTGGATGAAATAAAGATTGACAGAATGATTGACAGGCCAGAAGTGTTGTGTCTGACTCAACAGCATTGACTGGGTTGGAGGAAGCAAGAATTCGACCCGCACTACCTCCTAAATCGCACTGTTCCCAAACGACAAGGTCCAGCTGAGACAATATCCTGCTTACACTGCCGTGACGCAGTGGCGGGCCGTACGTTTCCCACCTAGGCCTTCAGTGATGTCCAACTTCAATGATTAACTCTCAAAATACCATCATTGATGTCCCCACATGACCATTGCTGGAGAAATACTATACAGAAACACATTTACGCACTACTGGGCACCTCAACAGTGTACAAAACAGGTTATTTTCTGGCGCATTTAAAAATCAATAAACCCGCATCAGCAATGAAAACATGTCTTATGTGGTACTGTCACAATAAAAATTGCAAAAAAGGTATTACCCGTGAAAAAAATAAAGAAATCAAATATTTGAACTCACAATTTGTAGCACCCATTCGACGCCGTATCGCCCCTCGTAGTCGATTGATTCGAGTGGAAATTGCAGGCATTTCCCCATTTCATCGTCGACATGGTTTCACAAGATGTGGTTTCTCTTTAAATATCCTTCTTGAAAATGGCCTTGCAAATATATATCTGCCACCTAATCAAAGTTTTGTTCTCCTTCTTTGTGGGTCAACACTTCCTGCCTCCTGCCAAATTGCAACTTGTGATCGGATACTCACTTTGGAATGACAAGTGAGTATCCAATCACAGTCTCGTTAACATCAGGCTACCTAGATAGGCTACTGTCAACAACTTGTGATCTGATTGGCTATCGCAACTGTTTCTCAACTCTATGTGTTCTCAAATCAATCTGCTAATGGTCCCGGTGAGTATCCAATCACAGGACGCGTAAATGTCACGTTCAACCTTAGGCTAGTTAGTGACAACAACTCCTGATCTGATTGGCTATCCCAATTGTATATCAACTGTTTGTGTCCGTTCGCTAACAGTGCATAGATGTATGCATTGTTGATTCTGAAGGCTCCGGGCAGATTTCGTAAAGCATAGCAACATAAGCTAGCTGAATTCTGATTGGATACTAACCTACCTAACCTAAAAACAACAGCACTGGAAGGAGCATGGTATGACATGAAGAGAATATGAATACTTTTAGCTATTTAGTAAATTAAAAAAATACTTTTATCTTTAAATATGATCATGATTTCTGGTTATGTTAGACAAGCAGAGAAGGTGCCACCACTGATATCTGATCACCAAAAACATGGGCAGCGTCACCTCACTTGCTGACTTATGTCCTTGTATCTCTTTCATGTCGGACCCTGAAATCCGGAGAGGCTCCAGCTCAGAGCCGTTGTCCTTTCTGTAAACACATGCAGATAATGTGTGTAAGGGGTTATCCAAAATCTGTCCCGCTTGGATCTCAACGCCTCATTACCCATGCTGACTGCTTCCATTGCCCCAAAGTGAGGTGGGGTGGGCTCCCCTTCGCAGAGCCCAGTTGTCAAGGTGACCCAACATGCCCCAGGATGGCAAAGAGGCGCAATGGCAGAGAGAGGAGGGCGGGTTGTTCATTGTTCACTTTATTGTGCCTCGGCCCGCCGTATGCTATAGCCGGTGCACGCTGCTGCATGCTGTTCTCATTTTTCAGCACACAGCTGCCCCAACATCAGGGCCTGGATGAAGGTGACCTCCCTCCCATCCCGAAGTCTCAATTGCGCCAAGAAAACTTAAATCCCCGTGACGCAACCGGGCGGTATTTCTCGACAGACTGTTGTTGTTGTCGTATTTTTCCGGAAGCAGAGCAATTAAAGGCATGATTAAAGTGGCGCTTTAACATCTACAGTATGCAGACATATGCAGACGCAAATGTAACAGTTGTTGCTGAGTAATTGTAGCAGACTGCATGCTGTTTGAGCCTCTGTGCTCTCGCAACAACAGACTGACCAGAAACAGACCATTAACTGCACAGCTCATCCTTTTTATCCTTGCAGACATCCGTCTCTATTTCTTGCACATTCTCACTCCCGTTCATCCATCCATCTCTCAATTCATCTCATTTGTCTCCCCCTCCTTTCTGTCACCACCTCATCCTTACTCTCACACAGGACAGATTGGGGAGTCGTGATAGCGGCCCGGAAGTTGAGCGAGGAGCTATTTATCCCAGACGGATCAGGAGGTGTGTGACGGAGGTGTGGACGGTTGCTGCAGGTCAGTGACGTTGGCAGGCGCCAGGCAGGCCGGCCCACATGGCTCGGGGACTGTGGGACTACAGACAGATGGCACCTGGTGGGTGACAAACAATTAACAAACCAACAAGAATAGCTGGATCGGCAGCATACCCACGAGCGCGGCAGATAGCGAGTGAGCGGGTGCATCTGTGCTCGGAACACTTTTTCATTCTTTACTTTTTCCCTATTCCTAACTCTACTTTTTGTGCATTTGCAATTTCTTCATTTCTCCCTCTCTCTCTCACATACACACACACATACACACACACACACACAAACCCTCTTGTTGTCATGTTGTTATAGACTAAATAAAGCCATGCGGAGCATATGCAGCTAACATATGTTTCTGTTTATTTTGGTGCACTTTTCGGGGACTTTCAGTAACTTCTAACGTTACATTTGATATCGCCTCGAATAGGAAAAGTTGTAAAATAACATACGTTTTTTGCAGCAAAATGTTTATCTCCATCCATATGCATGTGTTGGAAGCTTGCACGTACTGGAGCACATCAGGTCACTTTTATCTAAAATAGAGTCCGAAAGAGCAGGTGTGTCAAACTCGTTTTTATTGAGGGCCACGTCACAATTATGTCTGCCCTCACGGTGAATATATATGAGTATAAACATATAATCGCCTTGTTACCCAATTTGCAAAGACAACTGTTTTTTTTATTAATATATTTTTACGAACAGACTGATGGATAACTTGCTTTGAAATTGTAAGTCGAGATGACAAGCAGATATTCAAGTGCTTATGTTTGATAACCAAATAAAATGCTTGGAACATCAGACATTATTAAAGTGTAGAACATACACAGTTGTATGTGCAACATTTTTCAGGTAAAATTGAAAGAACATTTACAAAGTACATTTAACCAGAATAGGTTGTTTTTTTATTTTATTTCCAGCATTTTGCAGGGCACATAAATGACGTGGTGTGCCACATAAAATGATTTGGCGGGCCACCTTGAAAAGATATGGCAGACCACGTTAAAATTATGGGACGGTCCACGATAAAATGATGTGGCAGGCCAAGATTTGGCTCACGTGCCTTGTGTTTGACACCTGTGCGACAGAGGATAATTAGGCTTCCATTAGGTGATCGCAGTGGTCTTGTGGTTAGAGTGTCCGTCCTGAGATCGGTAGGTCGTGAGTTCAAACCCCGGCCGAGTCATACCAAAGACTATAAAAATGGGACCCATTGTCTCCCTGCTTGGCACTCAGCATCAGGGGTTGGAATTGGGGGTTAAATCACCAAAATGATTCCCGAGCGCGGCCAAGCTGCTGCTCACTGCTCCCCTCACCTCCCAGGGGGTGGAACAAGGGGATGGGTCAAATGCAAAGAGTAATTTCACCACACCCAGTGTGTGTGACTATCAGTGGTACTTTAACTTTAACTTTTAATCTTAAAGCATCCATTCATCGAGTTTTGTGGCTTGTCCCTTTCGGGGTAGCGGGAGGCTGGAGCCTACCCCAGATGCACTTGGGGGGGCAGGGTACACCCTGGACAAGTCGCCACCTCATCACAGGGCCAACACAGATAGACGGACAGCATTCACACTCACATTCACACACTTGGGCCAATTTAAAGCAATAAAGGCAAAATTAAGTGTATCACTTGGCTGCAACCAGCAGAGGCGCTGTTGGTTCAGTCTCAGTTAAAGGACAGACATTTCACTAAGAAGTTCTCTTCGTGTATTTTTGGCTCTTGAAAATTAATCTGGCAGTCATTTACCAAATGATCAATCAGTTTTTGAGTAATCTGTAGATAACTAACTGTACTTGACTTGTAACGCCCCCTTTCCATCGCCAGACTTGATATGCCGCCCCCTCTTGGTGGGACGTCATCTACAGAACTGGGGCCTATTTCTATCCGCGTGGATAAAGGCAAGTATAACTATTATTTTGATCACTTATTTGCATGTTTTTGTCACCCTGGTCTATAATTACTTCCAAACTGATATGGTTAACATTAGAAGCAAAAAATAAATATAAAACAATTATCATTTCCGAGCATCCCTGCTCTTCCATCTTCTTTTCAATTGACACCACAGCCTGTGTTTCCCCATGCTCTTGAGGAAAACATCAGTAGAAGAGGATGCAAAATAGCAATACTAGTGGCTTATTATATTTTTCTCTAGTTTTTAGTGCCAAGTCTGCTCTTTTTGTCTCAGTCTTTTTCTCGTTGTCATTTCTGAGATCACATTTGACTTTTATATTTTTTCCAACCGAGCTCTGACCAAAACACTTCTTCTTTGCGGTCAGAATAAATTAAAATGATGACTGCAAATTAAACTCCTCTTGCTTGGTCCGTCCCAGTTTGACTGAAGAGGTCCATACGTTCCTCTTTAGTTGTATTGCTGCAACATTGCATCTGGCAGACATCTTTGATAACGCCTTCAAATTTTTCATGGACTTATCATGATTCGGGATAATGATGAAACCCAAAGACCAAAACACATACTATGCAATATGAAATTGCTTTCAGTCTTACGTAAGTTATGTCAGCAGGCTGAAGCAGACCTGCACACATTTTGGACCTAAAA
The DNA here is from genome assembly GCF_033978685.3 of Nerophis lumbriciformis. NCBI lineage: Eukaryota > Metazoa > Chordata > Actinopteri > Syngnathiformes > Syngnathidae > Nerophis > Nerophis lumbriciformis. The sequence goes on along the minus strand of NC_084555.2, from coordinate 15,467,944 downwards.
GTGGGTGTTCCAAAAAACTTTATAAAAAAACAAGCCTACCCACCGCGACCCCGTCAGGGACAAGCGGTAGATAATGGATGGATGGATGAATGCAACATATGTTAATTATTTAATTTGATATCCGGTTTGTGTGACGTCACACGATTTCACTTCTTGTTGAATGGACGTCCGTCTGTTTCAACAATTTTTACCTTGAAAATACATTTTTACCTTGAAAATCATTTTTTACCTTGAAAATCAACTTTTACCTTGAAAATATTTTTTTTACCTTGAAAATCATTTTTTACCTTGAAAATCAACTTTTACCTTGAAAATCATTTTTTTACCTTGAAAATCTTTTTTTTTTCCTTGAAAATAGGGGTTTTTCTGTGTGGAGTTTGCATGATTTGCAAACTGCGTGGGTTTTCTCCGGTTACACGGACTTCCTCCCACCTCCAAAGACATGCACCTGCATGATAGGCTGATTGTCAACACTAAAATTGGCCCTAAGGATTAACTCGCTGGAATACAAAAAAGACAATATAAAATACATCCATAAACCTGGACGCATGTGGAAAAAGTGCAATATATTTATCTGTACAGTAATCTATTTATTTATTTTTTATATATTTATATATATTTATTTATTTTATATATATATTTATTTATTTTATATATATATTTATATATTATTTATATATATTTATTTCTTTATATATACACCTTATTGCTTTTTTATCCTGCACTACCATGAGCTTATGTAACACAATTTTGTTCTTATCTGTGCTGTAAAGTTCAATTTTGAATGACAATAAAAAGGAAGTCTAAGTCTAAGTCTAAAATCAATATTGTGTCTATTTTCTAGTTTTACTTGTAGATATACATTTTAGGTACATACTATAAAATAAGTGCCAACGTTACCAGCATTATAGGGGCCCTTTAAAGTATTGCACAGCTCCGGTAAACAGCAGTTCAAAAAATTCAAAGCCAAACCATTCTAATAATATTTAAAAAAAAGAGTTAATCTTATATTTGGGTCAATAATGCAATAAGTCCTTGAAATCCGATGTTTCACATCTATCACAACGTTGAGTGCAGATCTACGTGGATACAAATGCTGCACGTTTGGATGCACCAAAAAGTCAGCAGACCACTTTAGAGTCCCGACTCACCAGTTGATTGGTAATTAGTATTTTTAAAATGTCCACTTTTAGAAATGTTCTGTAAAGTGGTTGTCACATGAACAATTAATCATAAGGATCCATTTTTTTCATGACGTGCAAACATCCCTTGAGGTAACATCTCTTTCAAGATTTGTTGGCGGAGGGGAGGAAACATATTTCTGATGCCAAACTGTGGAAGCGAACGTCCGTCAGAGTGTGTCAAAAAGGAGTTATGGCTTTGGACTCGCACTGGTCCGAGAGTGTGTGAACACATCTGGAGTCTAGACTCAGTGGCTCTGTGGGCAGGCTCCTATCTAGGAGCAGCATCGGAGTCCGGAGACCGACTATGTTGACATAGGTGGCACATGCATCTGTTTCAACAGTCAGCGCACATAATGGTGGACACATTATTCCTCCAATGGGTTTAGTATTGGTGTGGAGAGGATGGTAGGAGTATGGAGGAAAGGGCCAGAGGGCTGCACAAGTAACCAAAAGCAAATGCTGCTTTGTAGAATCAGTGCCGTAAATCCTCCGTTTTAATTGTTGCATCAGGATATTAAAGAGGGCAGGACAGCGCGTGTGGATGTTATTGTCTTTATCCTCAAGTGGTTTGGACTTGTGTCCTTTTTTTTTTTGTCGACGCTTTTGTGTATGTGTGTGTGCTTGTCAGATGAGATGTAATGAATTTTCACTTGAGGAGTTATAGTTAATCATGAAAGTGGCCCAACTGTAGCCATAAAGGGAAGTGTGAGGATGTGAGCGTTGCATTTGCATCACAGGAAATGCATACAGAAGGAGTTTTTAGTGCCCCCTGATAGGAGGATTTTATTAGTTTATATCACAGCGCTGACACTCTAACTGTATGGAATGTCAATATGAACAAATTATACCGGCCACATATGCATGCATGCATGTGCAGCAACATATTCCCATGAGAAATTATTTGAAAATGGTATGTAAAATAGAGCACTATAAAATATTTGAATTGGATTTACTGACCAAGTGAGGTGATCATTCAAACAACTAGGCAACACCCACTACTGCTACTCCTAATAATAATAATAACATTAATAATAAGAGTAATAATTATATTTATGATAATAATAATAGTAATAATTCTGATAATAATGATTGGTAACATCGTAATCTGTTTTGTTTTTGGTTAGGGTTCAAACAATAATAATAATAATAATAATAATAATAATAATAATAATAATAATAATAATAATAATAATAATAATAATAATAGGGACGGCGTGGCGTAGTGGAAGAATGGCCGTGCGCGACCCGAGGGTCGCTGGTTCAATCCCCACCTAGTACCAACCTCGTCATGTCCGTTGTGTCCTGAGCAAGACACTTCACCCTTGCTCCTGATGGGTGCTGGTTAGCGCCTTGCATGGCAGCTCCCTCCATCAGTGTGTGAATGTGTGTGTGAAGGGGTAAATGTGGAAGTAGTGTCAAAGCGCTTTGAGTACCTTGAAGGTAGAAAAGCGCTATACAAGTACAACCCATAATAATACTACTAATAATAATAATGATAATAATAATGATAATAATAATAACCTTAACGATCTAACAATTTGATGTAACAAAATTATTATAATCTCTTTAGTTTTTGGTTATGAGTTAGGGAAACTAATAATAATAATAATAGTGACAACAATAGTGATATATATGACGATGATGATGATAATAATAGTAGGAATATAATAATAATAATAAGAACAACAATAATAATAGTGATAATAGAAATAATGTTTATGTTAGAAACATTAGTATTATTATCCGTGGAGTTTTTTGGTTAGGGGTTATATTATGGCTAATTATTATAATAATAATAATACTAACATTAATACTACTAATAATCCTTATGAGGATAATACAAAAATATTAACAATAATAATACCAATAACAATATTAATGTTAATCATCATTAACATTGTCTGAAACACAATGTTAATGATGATTAACATTATTATTGTAATCTGTTTTCTTTGGTTCACATTTAGTCTAACTTGGTGCATGGTTGTCGTCTAATATATGCATAATTGTAAAAATATACAATCATGCATACATAACGTCAAATTGAGGCATTGATTTTCCTTAAAACCAATTTTTTTGTCATATTTAGAAGTAATTTTCTTTCAGAAAAATATAAAATCTTAACATATTATATAGTACAAGTGTAGACTAATTTAAGAAATATATATTACATGTGTAGTTTTTAAATTTAAAATAGCCTATGCATTATAAAGAAAATCCACAATGCTCCTAACTACTACTATTATGCAAATACTGCACATACACTTAAGGCCTGGTGTACTAAAGGTTTGCATATATTAAAACATGTGCAAAAACTGATCTGCTAAAGAGGATTGAGTCTTTTAGGTGAGCAGAATAAGAAGTGCAATCCATTTAGTGTGTCTGTCTTCATGAATAAGCAGAATATATGATGATCATCAGAAAGCCTACAATACTCGGAAGGGAAGATACAAATATAATTATTCTGCACATGCAGCTTGATTTATCAAGAATAAAACTCGATTGCAAGCTCTGTTTTGCGTCTTTATTTAGCACGTCTGAAAAATATGAAATGACACTGTTCATACATGGCTGTGAGAAAACAGGAGATTACGTCGCAGCTCCATTCTACCTATGTTTTTCAATATATGGACTGTCAAAAGTAAACATATCAGACATATTGTTTATTCTGCAAGATCATTTTATAATGATATAGCTGCTGGGTATTGAAGCATTGGATTGTAAAAAATATTGTGCAGCGCTTTTTATTGACCTTTAAAAAGCATTTAATATGGTCAACCATATCATTCTGGCAGACAGACTGTGCAGGATTGGCCTTTTTCAGTACTTTTCTAATTATTTGTCCGATAGAACCCAATGCATCCAGTTTGCTGGGTCCTCCTCGTCTTTCCTTCCTGTATTAAATAGTGTACCTCAGGGTTTCATATGAGGTCTGTTATTGTTTTCTTTCTATGTAAATAATCCCTGTGATAATGTGTCAGATGCTGCGGTACATTTTTATGCAGATGACGCGGCCATATATTGTTCGTCCCCCGCTGTTGTGCAAACCTTTGAGCTCCTGCAGTCAGCTTTTGATGTTGTTCAGTCCTAGCTGACTCAGCTGAGACTTTTGCTTAATGCAGAAAAATCGAAGGTGATGTTATTTTCAAAAAGTAAACGATTGCCATTGAACACTTCAAAAATATCAACTGCTCATGAGGTTGAACTTAAAACGGTCACAACATACAAGTACTCGGGGAATGTTATTGACGAGAATTTGTCTTTTAAGTCTTACATTGAAAAACTTGTGGCTAAACTTAACATTAAATTTGAATTTCTCTTTAGAAGCAAATCCTGCTTTTCATTACAAATTAGGAAGCGCTTGACTCTGACCACTTGTATGCCTTTGCTAGAATATGGAGACTTGCTTTTTATGAATGAACCCGACACGTATTTGAAAAAACTGGATACTGTATATCACTGTGGCTTACATTTTATTACTGGTTGTGGCAACCTTGTACATTTTGCAGATTTTCTCTATGGATGTTTTTTATATATAAATTACTTCTTGGTCTGGTTCCCCCTTATTTGTGTTATTTTATGTGTAGAGATTCCAGTCTCTACAGCTTAAGGTCGCAGGACATACTTAGCATGTTGGTTCCGAGAGTCAACACAAATCTTGGAAAAATATGATATGCTGCTCCATGATCATGGAATAACTTACAAAAGGATTTGAGGTTACCTGAGCTGATCTCTTTGGGAGAATTTCAGGCCATTTTAAAGGATCTAGAAGCTGTTTCTATTGGGCATTGTACTTGTTTTTAGGTTGTTTTTACTGAAACATTTTATACATCGTTTTGACCCATCACGTTTTTATGTTAATGTACAGCATCCTAGTAATTTATTTTTTAAAGACATGCACCTGGGGATACGTTGATTGGCAACACTAAATTGGCCCTAGTGTGTAAATGTGAGTGTGAATGTTGTCTGTCTATCTGTGTTGGCCCTGTGATGAAGTGGCGACTTGTCCAGGGGCGGTATAGCTCGGTTGGTAGAGCGGCCGTGCCAGCAACTTGAGGGTTCCAGGTTTGATCTCCGCCTCCGCCGTCCTAGTCACTGCCGTTGTGTCCTTGGGCAAGACACTTTACCCACCTGCTCCCAGTGCCACCCACACTGGTTAAAATATAACTTAGATATTGGGTTTCACTATGTAAAAGTGCTTTGAGTCACTAGAGAAAAGCGCTATATAAATATAATTCACTTCACTACCCCGCCTTCTGCCCGAATGCAGGTGAGATAGCCACCAGAACCCCCCGTCACCCCGAAAGGGACAAGCGATAGAAAATTGTGTTTTTGTTGTTCTTATATGCATTTATGTAACTTTGTGTTGCTGCCCTCTTGGCCAGGTCACTCTTGGAAAATTAGATTTTAATCTGAATGAGTTTTTTTTACCTGGTTAAATAAAGGATATTGTTTGATTAGGGGCTGGTTAATGTGTTTTGTGCCTGCAGGCATTTTTAGATGATGTCTCTTTTTTTCATATAGAAGACAGATTAACAAATCTCTAATGTGAAAAAAAAACTTCCTGCAAAATGCATTGTCTTGATATTCTTATTCACATTTGCAGTTGGTGCAACAGCCTCTCCCATGAGCAAATCTTCAGTGCACAAAAAAAAAATTGTAGGCTGCTTCTAAATTGCCCATAAAAAGTGGTACATGTCTGTTACTGGCAGCACGGTGACACAGGGGTTAGTGCATGTGCCTCACAATACGAAGGTCCTGGGTTCGATACCTGGGCTCGGGGTCTTTCTGTGTGGAGTTTGCATGTTCTCCCCGTGACTATGTGGGATCCCCCCGGGTACTCCGGCTTCCTTCCACCTCCAAAGACATGCACCTCGGGATAGGTTTATTGGCAACACTAAATTGGCCCGAGTGTGTGAATGTGAGTGTGAATGTTGTCTGTCTATCTGTGTTGGCCCTGTGATGAGGTGGCGACTTGTCCAGGGTGTACCCCACCTTATGCCCGATTTTAGCTGAGATAGGCTCCAGCACCCCCCGCCACCCTGAAAGGGACACGCGGTAGAAAATGGATGGATGGATGGATGTCTGCTGCTTGTTTGAAGACATAGCAAAACGCGACAGGTTGGAGCATGAATGTGCAATTAATGATCGAGTGTCTCTGTGATAAAAACCTTGTATAGTACGAGCAAAAACTACATTCAAATAAGGCTGTCTGCACCACTTTTCAATTGCACATACAACTAGAGATGTCCGATAATGGCTTTTTGCCGATATCCGATATTCCAATATTGTCCAACTCTTTAATTACCGATACCGATATCAACCGATATATGCAGTCATGGAATTAACACATTATTATGCCTAATTTGGACAACCAGGTATGGTGAAGATAAGGTTGTTTTTTTTTTATAATTATAGAATAAGATAAATAAATTAAAAACATTTTCTTGAATAAAAAAGAAAGTAAAACAATATAAAAACAGTTACATAGAAACTAGTAATTAATGAAAATTAGTCAAATTAACTGTTAAAGGTTAGTACTATTAGTGGACCAGCAGCAAGCACAATCATGTGTGCTTACGGACTGTATCCCTTGCAGACTGTATTGATATATATTGATATATAATGTAGGAACCAGAATATTAATAACAGAAAGAAACAACCCTTTTGTTTGAATGAGTGTGAATGAGTGTAAATGGGGGAGGGATGTTTTTTAGGTTGGTGCACTAATTGTAAGTGTATCTTGTTTTTTATGTTGATTAAATTAAAAAAATAAAATAAAAACGATACCGATTATTAAAAAAAACGATGCCAATAATTTCCGATATTACATTTTAACGCATTTATCGGCCAATAATATCGGCAAGCCGATATTATAAGACAACTCTACACACAACCTTAGTAGATCACAGGCTATTTAGCGTGTGGTATTTGGATCTTAGTAAATCAGGCCCTCACTGTACACATCCCATACATAATTTGCATGGGAGAAGCAAAGGACATGGTGTCCAAAGTGTGGTCCAGGGGCCATTTTAAGGATGCAGCTAATTTTTTTGATTTGCTTTCAGCAAATTCTAAATCAATCAATCAATGTTTATTTATATAGCCCTAAATCACAAGTGTCTCAAAGGGCTGCACAAGCCACAACGACATCCTCGGTTCAGATCCCACATCAGGGCAAGGAAAAACTCAACCCAAAATTTATTCATCATTACCTGTGCCAGTGGGTTATGTGTTCCCTGGGGTCTGTCTGCCTGACAGCTAGTGAGTAGTAACATAGCTCAAAAGGTTTTGGGCAGATTTTGATGAAACTTTGTCTCAAATGGTATGAGGAACGGGTTATTATAGTTTGGGGTCGATCCGGATCACTGTCTGAATTTAGAATATTATTTTTAAAGATTCTTTGCTATAGGGAGATCGGGCCTTGCGGAGATCTTCGCTGCAATCTTCACTAACAAGCCTGTATAGTAGGTCAACACAACACATTAATAAATGCCATTTAAGACTACCAGTGGCAAGATAAGAACTGATAAAACTGTCAGAATGGCGTTGAGTGGCTCGAATAAATGTAGTCCTCTTGTATTCCAAATCAATTTCATGAAAATGAATTCTAACACCTAGTTTGACATAAATGTGCTTCAAAGGCAGAACAAAATCAATGTTTATACACAGAACTAAATGAGCAGTGCTCAGTGTGCTCGGTGCAAATGCGCAGAGAAAAAAAAAATAGAGGCTTCTCTCCTCTCTGCAAATGCACCCAGCAAATAGACACCCCCTTAATAGAAGCTGCAATATAAATTTTCCTGTCACCTCCTCCATCTCCAAGGAGCTCCTTGGTCGATAAGGCAGAGATTGGGTCCAAAATTGATTTTCCACAATAATTGCCATTCTCTTCGTCAGCGGGGACTCAAGTGTCTCCAAGGCTTTTTCCTATTACAGCTGCAGGCTCTCCAAATTACCTGCCTGTGGAAAAATACTCGAGAGGCCACAACCCTTTGGCCTCCACAATCAGCAAGGCTGTGAAGCATCCCGTAGATAAGATTTATGGTGTTTTGTGGGATTGGACGACGTCACTCAGTAGATTGATAATGGTTGACCTTTACGACAGCAAACCCGAAGACATAAATGCCACATTAACTTTATATTGTCCTACAAATATCATTTCAACACATTTATTTTGCAGGTAAAGGTTGCGCCATGCAGGAAGTATACGATCTGCATCGTCCTTTCAAGTCACTATGACGGTTTTTGACAAGTGTCATATTTTCATGCTGCGTGTGTCATCACTGTTTTGATCTCTTACACGTGTGCAAGGAGCAGCAAACAGGTCATTTGTAATCCAGGCACAGCGGAAAGGGGATTCAGTCCCATTCGTCTCGGTATACCTGACACATGAAACGTGACTATACCCGCCAAATGGCAGGAGAGTGCTGAATATCTTAAAATGTGTTTTCTGGCGATTCTAACTTTGACCACAGCGTCAGTTGCTGTGTAGAGTGGCGCTTTCCAAATTTTAAATATATGTCAATCTTTTTGCTGCAACTTTGTCGCCATCTTTTGGCCAATGTGAGTTATTCCGCTCAATGACCAAGTATTGTGATTTGACAGAAAAGCAACACATCATTTACTTGTATGACCCAATCCAAACAACCTTCCCTAGTCATGGTGCAAAAAAAATGCAACCACCAAAAATAATCAACACACATAATTTAAAAAAACATCCATGTACCAAAAAATTAAAAATTACACCCATTTAAATCCATTACAATAGATGATGGGAAAAATGCAAAACACTCTCTACACTTATCCCTGTTTGGCGCATTTTAGCTGCTTGATATTTCTGGTTATTACAAAACGTTGAGGAGGTCGTCACGGAAATAAGGCAGGAGTTGAACTTTCACATACTCTCAATATCTAATTTAATTAATTATATCATTATATATCCATCATCATCTTAATATAATACGTACACATATATGCACAGTTGTATACACACATATACATATGTGTGCTTGTCATATATATATATATATATATATATATATATACAGGTAAAAGCCAGTAAATTAGAATATTTTGAAAAACTTGATTTATTTCAGTAATTGCATTCAAAAGGTGTAACTTGTACATTATATTTATTCATTGCACACAGACTGATGCATTCAAATGTTTATTTCATTTAATTTTGATGATTTGAAGTGGCAACAAATGAAAATCCAAACTTCCGTGTGTCACAAAATTAGAATATTACTTAAGGCTAATACAAAAAAGGGATTTTTAGAAATGTTGGCCAACTGAAAAGTATGAAAATGAAAAATATGAGCATGTACAATACTCAATACTTGGTTGGAGCTCCTTTTGCCTCAATTACTGCGTTAATGCGGCGTGGCATGGAGTCGATGAGTTTCTGGCACTGCTCAGGTGTTATGAGAGCCCAGGTTGCTCTGATAGTGGCCTTCAACTCTTCTGCGTTTTTGGGTCTGGCATTCTGCATCTTCCTTTTCACAATACCCCACAGATTTTCTATGGGGCTAAGGTCAGGGGAGTTGACGGGCCAATTTAGAACAGAAATACCATGGTCCGTAAACCAGGCACGGGTAGATTTTGCACTGTGTGCAGGCGCCAAGTCCTGTTGGAACTTGAAATCTCCATCTCCATAGAGCAGGTCAGCAGCAGGAAGCATGAAGTGCTCTAAAACTTGCTGGTAGACGGCTGCGTTGACCCTGGATCTCAGGAAACAGAGTGGACCGACACCAGCAGATGACATGGCACCCCAAACCATCACTGATGGTGGAAACTTTACACTAGACTTCAGGCAACGTGGATCCTGTGCCTCTCCTGTCTTCCTCCAGACTCTGGGACCTCGATTTCCAAAGGAAATGCAAAATTTGCTTTCGTCAGAAAACATGACTTTGGACCACTCAGCAGCAGTCCAGCTCTTTTTTTCCTTAGCCCAGGTAAGACGCTTTTCGCGCTGTTTCTTGGTCAACAGTGGCTTGACACGAGGTATGCGGCAGTTGAAACCCATGTCTTTCAAGCGTCTGGTGGTGGATCTTGAAGCACTGACTCCAGCAGCTGTCCACTCCTTCTGAATCTCCCCCACATTTTTGAATGGGTTTTTTTTCACAATCTTGACCAGGGCGCGGTGATCCCTATCGCTTGTACACTTTTTCTGACCACAGTTTTTCCTTCCCTTTGCCTCTCCATTAATGTGTTTGGACACAGAGCTCTGAGAACAGCCAGCCTCTTCAGCAATAACCTTTTGTGTCTTTCCCTCCTTGTGCAATGTGTCGATGGTTGCCTTTTGGACAGCTGTCAAATCTGAAGTCTTCCCCATGTTTGTGTAGGCTTCAGAACTGGACTGAGAGACCATTTAAAGCCCTTTGCAGGTGTTTTGAGTTAATCAGCTGATTAGTTTGTGGCACCAGGTGTCTTCAAAATTTAACCCTTACACAATATTCTAATTTTGTGACACACGGAATTTTGGATTTTCATTTGTTGCCACTTCAAATCATCAAAATTAAATGAAATAAACATTTGAATGCATCAGTCTGTGTGCAATGAATACATATAATGTACAAGTTACACCTTTTGAATGCAATTACTGAAATAAATCAAGTTTTTCAAAATATTCTAATTTACTGGCTTTTACCTGTATATATATATATATATATATGTATATATATATATATATATATATATATATATATATATATATATATATATATATATATATATATATATATATATATATATATATATATATATATATATATATATATATATATATCAGTGACGTGCGGTGAGGTTGATGGCTGGTGAGGCACTGACTTCATCACAGTCAGATTTACAAACATATGAACCCTAAAGAGTATCTTATTCACCATTTGATTGGCAGCAGTTAACGGGTTATGTTTAAAAGCTCATACCAGCATTCTTCCCTGCTTGGCACTCAGCATCAAGGCTTGGAATTGGGGGTTAAATCACCAAAAATGATTCTCGGGCGCAGCGCCACTGCTGCCCACTGCTCCCCTCACCTCCCAGGGGGTGATCAAGGGGATGGGTCAAATGCAGGGGACACATTTCATTACACCTAGTGTGTGTGTGACAATCATTGGTACTTTAACTTAACTTTAACTTTACACATACAAACTGTAGCACACAAAAAAGCACATTTAATAAAAAAAAATGTTATTATGGTCTTACCTTTACTTAGAAATTAAGTCTATGCGCCGCAACTAAAGCCCTCACTTAAACTTTCCACGTGCAAGATTGAATCTATTTAAAAAAGTGTAACCAAAGGTTTATAAATGTCGCCTATACTGTATGAAACTACAAAATAACAAACACGGAGGCTCCAGTTTACACGAGGACCACTTTATTTACCTTCTTTCAAAAACCTCCGCAACGTGACATCACTTCCGCTCTTAGCGCCTTCAAAATAAGAGCTCAAGGCATATACTGTATAACAGCGCATAACAGGAACTTAACATCACAAAGAGGAAAGCCCATGAAAATAGGTTACAAAAGTTATTTAATAAGAAGCCAAAAAGTGCAAAAACAATAATGTTTGTGTTGGAGGAGTTGTGAATTAGGTACACCTGCAGTCTGCAGGTGTATCTAATGTTGTGTCCCTGCAGTCATTCACAACTCCTCCAACACCAACATTATTGTTTTTGCACTTTTTGGCTTCTTATGAAATATTTTTTTTAAATAGATTCAATCTTGCACGTGGAAAGTTTAAGTGTGTGCTTTAGTTGATATAACAATTCTACGGCGGGGGTGCAGGAGGCGAGCCTCACACAGTGCGTCTTTTGCAGCCGTTTTATGATCGCTCAGCACAAGAAATACTTTACACACATACAGTTGTTGACAAAATACACTGTACATTATATACCTCAGCTAACTAAACTATGGAAATGTATAATATAGTTCATATAGCAATACAGTCTCACTGCACAGCAGGCCAGCAGTTAGCCGAGTCATTGCGCAATCCATGTTGCGGCACTGAGTGACGTGCCTCAACTGGCTGCTGTTCACCGCACCGTCTCTTCTCAGTATTTGAACGGCAAATGTGAAAATTCAGCGATTTTGAATAAAAATAACCTAGAACTGGTGAAGTTAAATGGAAAATAACTTTATAGTATAATCACTGGATGGGGACGGCGTGGCGATGTTGGTAGAGTGGCCGTGCCAGCAATCGGAGGGTTACTGGTTACTGGGGTTCAATCCCCACCTTCTACTATCCTACTCACGTCCGTTGTGTCCTTGGGCAAGACACTTCACCCCTTGCTCCTGATGGCTGCTGGTTAGCGCCTTGCATGGCAGCTCCCGCCATCAGTGTGTGAATGTGTGTGTGAATGGGTGAATGTGGAAATACTGTCAAAGCGCGTTGAGTACCTTGAAGGTAGAAAAGCGCTATACAAGTATAACCCATTTATCATTTATCATTTACATTTAATTTTTTTTTTTTTCTTTTTACATTTTTTTTCTTTCCATGGTGGCAGGTGAGGCCCCGCCTCACCTGCCTCTAGTGACTGCATGTCACTGATATTTATATATATATATATATATATATATATATATATATATATATATATATATATATATATATATATATATATATATATATATATATATATATATATGTATATATCAGTGATCCTCAACAGGCGGACCGCGGTCCATGTCCGGACCCAGCGACGTGTCCGTCCGGACCCAGCACAAATTATAGTAAATTATATTTTTTTTTGTTTTTTTTTAATTATTATAATTATCCATCCATCCATCCATCTTCTTCCGCTTATCCGAGGTCGGGTCGCGGGGGCAGCAGCTTAAGCAGGGAAGCCCAGACTTCCCTATCCCCAGCCACTTCGTCCAGCTCCTCCCGGGGGAGCCAGCCGGGAGACATAGTCTTCCCAGCGTGTCCTGGGTCTTCCCCGTGGCCTCCTACCGGATTGACGTGCCCGAAACACCTTTCCTAGGGAGGCGTTCGGGTGGCATCCTGACCAGATGCCCGAACCACCTCATCTGGCTCCTCTCGATGTGGAGGAGCGCGGCTTTACTTTGAGCTCCCCTCGAATGACAGAGCTTCTCACCCTATCTCTAAGGGAGAGCCCCGCCACTCGGCGGAGGAAACTCATTTCGGCCGCTTGTACCCGTGATCTTGTCCTTTCGGTCATGACCCAAAGCTCATGACCATAGGTGAGGATGGGAACGTAGATCGACCGGTAAATAGAGAGCTTTGCCTTCCGGCTCTGCTCCTTCTTCACCACAACGGATCGATACAGCGTCCGCATTACTGATGACGCCGCACAGATCCGCCTGTCGATCTCACGATCCACTCTTCCCCCACTCGTGAACAAGACTCCGAGGTACTTGAACTCCTCCACTTGGGGCAAGATCTCCTCCCCAACCCGGAGATGGCACTCCACCCTTTTCCGGGAGAGAACCATGGACTCGGACTTGGAGGTGCTGATTCCCATCCCAGTCGCGTCACACTCGGCTGCGAACCGATCCAGTGAGAGCTGAAGATCTTGGCCGGAGGAAGCCATCAGGACCACATCATCTGCAAATAGCAGAGACCTAATCCTGCAGCCACCAAACCAGATACCCTCAACGCCCTGACTGCGCCTAGAAATTCTGTCCATAAAGGTTATGAACAGAATCGGTGACAAAGGGCAAGTTACACCTTTTGAATGCAATTACTGAAATAAATCAAGTTTTTCAAAATATTCTAATTTACTGGCTTTTACCTGTATATATGTATATATATATATATATATATATATATATATATATATATATATATATATATATATATATATATATATATCAGTGACGTGCGGTGAGGTTGATGGCTGGTGAGGCACCGACTTCATCACAATCAGATTTACAAACATATGAACCCTAAAGAGTATCTTATTCACCATTTGATTGGCAGCAGTTAACGGGTTATGTTTAAAAGCTCATACCAGCATTCTTCCCTGTTTGGCACTCAGCATCAAGGGTTGGAATTGGGGGTTAAATCACCAAAAATGATTCCCAAGGGGTGATCAAGGGATGTGTCAAATGCAGAGGACAAATTTTTTTCAAAGTTCTTATTTATTTTTGTTTCAAAGAAAATATTTCATGTATTTTATTGGATATTTATTTTATTTTTGTTAATTTTAAGAAAATGTTAAACTACCTACCTCCTGCTACTATATAAGCTTGACCGATAATAAACGGACCCAGCCTGTTTCAAAAAAAACATTTGTGGACCTTCAAGATTTGTCCTTGAGGACCCCTGGTATATATGTATATACATATGCCAATTTTTTTCAGCCCAATGCGGCCCCTAAGTCAAACAGTTTGGACACCCCTGGTGTAAACCTTTATTAACACAAATTGTAACATTCATCTTTTGTACCATACAGTAATTGTAAAAACAACACCAACCAACTTTAGTGCAATAAAATGACGAAGTAAAAAAAATAGGTTTTACTTTAAATCCTCGGGGATAGTTTTGTCAAATCCCTTATTGTATGTCCCTAGGGGCATTTATTCTCCTCAAAAATATTTCCTAGCTATTCTGCATGAAATAATTGTATCATTTTACGACAATATCTTATTTGTATAAAATATAATCATGTAAAATCGTATATAAAACAACCTGTGTCATTTCCTGTAAAGAACACTTGCTTGGATTTCCAAATTCTGGATTAATTTTGTTTTCAGAAAATAAAAATACGTAAATCAGTAAATAACAAAAAACATTGAGAAATGAATGAACATAATGAATTAACCAATATTTAAAGAGATGAAAGATAAATACAGGAGAAAACTGATGAACATTGTATAATATTACAATATATGTATAGATAAATGCCAAATATGGACTGAGCTCTAACTTGTGAAATTCAGGATACATGATATCAGACTGTATGTTTTTCGCATTCTGGAAGGCCTCAATTAGAGATGCTCCAATCGATCAGCAACCAAGCAGTATCGGCAATTTTCTTTAAACAATGAATGCCTCTGGCTGATACTGTATTTTTGGTGCCCTGACTGATAGAGGCACCTGGCAACTAACTGTACAGTCACTCCCTGCCGTGGATGTACAGTACAGTTGGAGCCACTCCCTTAAGTCAATAATCATCTGCGCCATTGTGGCAAATTAACTACAAGTCTTGCACGTAAAATTATCACTGGGAGACTGAAGGACGAGGTTAAACATGTTACACACTGGGTAAGCGCAGACAGGAACAAACAAGAAGACATGCTAATCGCCAAGTAATAGGTGCTTAGTAAAGTTTAAGAAGTGTAGATGGAAACAAGTTATAGCAGAAATTACGCAGATATTTACAGGAATTTAACAAGTAGATTCATAAGTGTCTAGAGCATGAGTATCAAACTCTGGCCCGCGGGCCAAATTTGGCCCGCCGTGTAATTTCACTTGGCCCTTGAGGCGATATCAAATTAACACTAGATTTGGCCCGCCGATTATATACAGTGGCGGTGCCGCGGTAACACCGCATCCACCGCTAATTCTCATACTTGCCAACCCTCCCGGGAGACTCCCAAATTTCAGTGTCCCTCCCGAAAATCGTCACGTCCGCTTTTCATCCAGTCCAACGAGTGCTGGGCCAGTCACATAATATGTGCGGTTTCTGCACACACACACAAATGATTGCAACGCATACTTGATCAACAGCGATACAGGTTACACTGAGGGTGGCCGTATAAACAACTTTAACACTGTTAGAAATATACGCCACACTGTGAACCCACACCAAACAAGAATGACAAACACATTTCGGGAGAACATCCGCACCGTAACACAACATAAACACAACAGAACAAATACCCAGAACCCTTTGCAGCTCTTGAGGGATGCTACAAGGTGTGTGTGTGGGGGGGGGGGGGGTTTGGTGGTAGCGGGGGGTGTATTTTGTAGCGTCCCGGAAGAGTTAATGCTGTAAAGGGTCCACTCATGGTGGATGATGGTTATTTCAAGTAAAAAACCCTGATCGGAACACACCTAGGCCCATGCTTTGCTTCTGTGTATGTAGTAGATATATTGATTTTGGTCTTCCAGCCAAAGCACTAATAATCGTTCCGTCTCGATAATGAGGCCACTTCGTTGTTTAGTAATCACAGTAGACTTCATCTGTGCCGAACCTTTTACATGTTCGAGAATACGTGCTTTATCCTTCACAATAGGGCCTACGGTCGAACGGCTTAAAGACAATGCTTTCCCAATGATCGATGGCGTCTCACCTTTTTCAGTACGCTTTATTATCTCCAGTTTCACCTGCATCATGATAGCCTTCCTCTTCTCTGATTTGCAACCTGCACTCGCATCTGCTGCACGTTTGGGAGACATAATGAGTCCAAAAAACGTGTTGAAAATGCACGGGACACAAATGATGCGCAAAACTTTTCAATCCAATGTTGTTAAACTCGTCAGTGTTTCTCCTCCTTCCTAGTTCATCCGCCCCCCCTGGAGACCTTTCGTAACGACGGGTTGCCGTGAGTCAAAATGCCGTAAACCGGGGACTTCCTGCATATATATGTACATACACATTAGGGCTGTCAAAGTTAACGCAATAATGTGTTAACTATAAATTTTAACAACGGCACACATTTTGTTAGAGTCCTTTTTGACCCTCTGGCTTTGCTGTAGTAAGGGAAACTTGGCTGTAGTTCACTTGTTATTTATAAGCCACAAGCGGGAAAATAGCTAGCAGAAATAAATTAAGAAAAGGCTAGGTTATGGAAAGATTAGGTTCAAAGCCGTGGCAAGTTGTTCTCCCGACAAGATAGGACAATTTTTTCTCGGTGAGACAAGGCGACATAACTGCAGCAAATGCCTGCTGCGCGCGTCGTTCAGAGGTGTTTGGTGCTTCACTTTTTTGTTTAGATTACAGTTAAGGTGCAGTGACAACATAACATTTAGATTGTCACCGTGACTGCTTTAGTAAGTAAGATGACATAAAAACTCAACAGAAATTAAATACGGTAGGCAGAAAGTCGAAAGGGGACTTTTTTTTTTTTTATTGCAAACGGTCGTTCCTACATCAAAACATGTCAAGACACTTTCTCAAAGCAATTACACCCTTTTTCCGGCTTCAAAATAAAAGCGCTACGCTATAGGAGGGTTGCATATGACGTCACATCCGTTTTTTCTTAATTCACACGATGGTCAAGCATCTTGAGCATACCTTTTAAAACAAGTGAAAGTGAGTGTAGAGTTTTATCAGAAATTGCATATTGCAGTTCTGTTCTTGGGTGTTCCAGTCATTCTAATAGGAAGATAGGAAAGAGCTTCCATAGAGTCCCGTAAGAAGTCCCTTATAAAAGGTAAGAAAGTCAGGGAAAAAATTCAAGAGTGTCGAAGGAAATGGCTCTCAAAAATATCACTTTCATCATCTTGTGGAATACAATCGGACCAAGCTGGCGTCTGCAACGACCACTTTGTAAAACATTTGTTTGAACATTTGATTTGTTTGACAAACTTTCTGTGATGCAATCGAGTTTATTCTCTACTATGTTTGTAGTGTTTGAGAGCAGAACTAAACATAAAGAATGGACAAGAGATTGCATTAGTTTGTGTTCTTTTGTGGTTGTTATGCCTAAATATAACTACCAAGACCTGGTTGTGCAAATAAACTACTGCCATGTTAAGTCCTAGTAGTAAATATTGTGATTTTTTTATTGTTGATTGGCATAACAGAAACTAAAACCTTAGTTGTTGCTGTGCAGAAAAGCCAGGTGCTTTATTCGACACTGACGACCACATTATAGCGTCTTTGGTGATATTTGTTAGCATCAAGAAAATATCCTTAATAGTAATAATAAACTAGATGAATACATCTCCCGTAGGCTCAACAGCATAATGTATAACATTTGAACATTTGCTGAACAACAGGGACATATACAGCTAAATAAGGAGACATAGTAAAAACAACTGCAGACATGCATTGTAGATGACACTAATATTTGTAGCAGGAAATTAACTGCAAACAAACGTATCCTTTTTCTCATTAGCGTCACGATCACAGCAGCACGTCACTTGTGTGAATCAAATACGGTACTTACTGATGCGCGGATAAATCCAACGTTGTCTTTCACAGATTAACGTTTAATTTGTGGACCCCTCAGGTGTAAAGACATGATGTGCCTTCGATCTTTTCTTCTGTATGTACCGTGAGTGTCAAGTTTGATTGATTGATTGAGACTTTTATTAGTAGGTTGCACAGTGAAGTACATATTCCGTACAATTGACCACTAAATGGTAACACCCGAATACGTTTTTCAACTTGTTTAAGTCGGGGTCCAAGTATAGTGAGGTAGCATGCAGTAACCTTTTGGGGATGATAAATGGTTTAACTGATACATGGATAAAACTGAAGTAACGTGTTACTTTCTTGTCATCTGCGCACAACAAGTTTAAAATAACATCTTAAAGCATGTGTGTCAAACTCTGGCCCGCGGGCCAAAATTGGCCCGCCGTGTAATTTCACTTGGCCCTTGAGGCGATATCAAATTAACACTAAAGCTGGCCCGCCGATTATATACAGCGGCGGTGCCGCGGTAACACCGCATTCACCACTAATTCTCATACTTGCCAACCCTTCCGGGAAACTCCCAAATTTCAATGCCCCTCCCGAAAATCGTCACGTCCGCTTTTCACCCAGTCCAACGAGTGCTGGCCCAGTCACATAATATGTGTGGCTTCTGCACGCACACACAAGTGAATGCAAAGCATACTTGATCAACAGCGATACAGGTTACACTGAGGGTGGCCGTATAAACAACTTTAACACTGTTAGAAATATACGCCACACTGTGAACCCACACCAAACAAGAATGACAAACACATTTCAGGAGAACATCCGCACCGTAACACAACATAAACACAACAGAACAAATACCCAGAACACCTTGCAGCCCTAACTCTTCCGGGCTGCAGTATACACCCCCGCTACCACCAAACCCCGCCCCCCCCAACCGACGCACGGAGGGGGAGCGGGGTTTGGTGGTACGTTGTTAGAATGGATGAAAAGCGGACGTTAAAAGCAGTGCCTTTAAGGCACGCCTCCAAGACTGTGGTCCGGGTGGACTACGAGATATAATGACTGATGAACACCTTCGCTCAATAATGAAGGTTGCCTCAGCTCAAAGCCTGAGCCCCGACATTAATGAACTAACATCCAAGAAAAGATGCCAGGTATCTGGCTTGGGTACATTAGATTAGATCAGTGTGTTGCAAACTGAGCAGTTTAAAGTCCTGAATGGTTGATTTATTCATTGTTATTTTATTTTCAAATTTATTAGCCTGTGGAAAAAGTTAATGTTGATATTTACCTCAGAAGGCTGCAAATAGAAAATAGGCATTCAATTTTTATTTAAAATGTATTTGATATGCCATTGATATTTTTTAATTATTATTATTATTATTTGAAACTCGATTTTGCATGTCACTATGAAGTTATATAAGCCTTGCTTGTTCAATATTCAATGCAAAACTTGTTTGGGTCCCTATTAAAAGGTTAATTTGTTCAACCTTGGCCCGCGGCTTTGTTCAGTTTTAAGTTTTGGCCCACTCTGTATTTGAGTTTGACACCCCTGTTTTAAAGCAATGCACATAGAGGGTTTCCGTGGGGCAATAAAAGTCATTAAATACATTTTTCAAAAATTAAGATTAAAAAGCATTGCATTTGATGTTAAGAGACATTAAAAATGTTTATACAATTGTAGGACTGCGCTGATAGTCGTAAATCAATCAATCGACTGGAAAATTAAAATGAAGTCAATAACTTTGCCGTTAACGATAAAAATTGCTGCGTCTGTCTGTGTTTTTTTTCTTTGGCTACGGCTTTCAAATTGGATACAAAAGGTCTTGTAAGGTTTGAAAGCTGGAAAAGAGCTGCCTCCGTATGGCAAATGAAACGGTTCTGGGGGCCCAAATTTGACCATTCTTTGGTGACTGTAGGCGTGTAGTCCTTAACTGTGACATCGTGTCATGTTAAGGAGGAAGCTGAGCACGACTCCCCCAGCCGTCTCCACTCTCCATTTCAAACACATGAGCTAACTTGGCGAACATGAGCAGGTCTGGTGACTTACGGTGGCGTAGAACGGACAACCAAAGCACATCTCACAACAGACACAACTCTTTACTCTCTAACATTCCCACAGGAAATTAATTAGAGTTCCTTCAGCTGCCTGGCACTTTATACATAACTTGATATCCACTGTATCCATTTTAAATAATTGAGAGGGTGTAAAATCAAATCTATTAAAGATGTTTAATTGACTCAGCTTATTTTTTTAATACATCTAAAGCAGGGGTCACCACGTTTTAAGTAAATGAATGACTTGCACTTAAGTAAAACGTTTAAAGACGTGTCTGGATTTAATGTTGACTACAAACTTGTATTTGTGTCCGAATACTGCTGTATGTAGTATGTTTTAAGTATGTTAGTATGTTTTTGAAGCAAATTTTAAATATGCAAGCAAGTAATAACCTTAATCATTACTAATCACAGCTCAAGAGTGTGATTAATCTAATTAAAAACTTTTAAAAAATTGCATATATGTGTATATATATATATATATATATATATATATATATATATATATATATATATATATATATATATATATATAAACGCACACCCATTTTCTCGGGGTCGCAGGGGTGGCTCGAGCCTATCCCAGCTGCGTTTGGGTGGTAGTATATACAGTCGTGGTCAAAAGTTTACATACACTTGTAAAGAACATAATGTCATGGCTATCTTGAGTTTCCAATAATTTCTACAACTCTTATTTTTTTGTGATAGAGTGATTGGAGCACATACTTGTTGGTCACAAAAAACATTCATTAAGTTTGGTTCTTTTATGAATTTATTATGGGTCTACTGAAAATGTGAGCAAATCTGCAGGGTCAAAAGTATACATACAGCAATGTTAATTTTTGGTTACATGTACCTTGGCAAGTTTCACTACAATAAGGCGCTTTTGGTAGCCATCCACAAGCTTCTGGCAAGCTTCTGGTTGAAATTTTGACCACTCCTCTTGACAAAATTGGTGCAGTTCAGCTAAATTTGTTGGTTTTCTGACATGGACTTGTTTCTTCAGCATTGTCCACACGTTTA
Source organism: Nerophis lumbriciformis (assembly GCF_033978685.3). Lineage (NCBI taxonomy): Eukaryota > Metazoa > Chordata > Actinopteri > Syngnathiformes > Syngnathidae > Nerophis > Nerophis lumbriciformis. The sequence goes on along the minus strand of NC_084555.2, from coordinate 15,446,619 downwards.
AGTCAGGACTTTGGGAAGGCCATTCTAAAACCTTAATTCTAGCCTGATTTAGCTATTCTTTTGTCACTTTTGACATGTGTTTGGGGTCATTGTCCTGTTGGAACACCCAATTGCGCCCAAGACCCAACCTCCGGGCTGATGATTTTAGGCTGTCCTGAAGAATTTGGAGGTAATCCTCCTTTGTCATTGTCCCATTTACTCTCTGTAAAGCACTACTAGTTCCATTGGCAGCAAAACAGGCCCAGAGCATAATACTATCACCACCATGCTTGACGGTAGGTATGGTGTTCCTGGAATTAAAGGCCTCACCTTTTCTCCTCCAAACATATTGCTGGGTATAGTGGCCAAACAGCTAAATTTTTTGTTTAATCTGACCACAGAACTTTCCTCCAGAAGGTCTTATCTTTGTCCATGTGATGTCAGATGAAACATAAATTGAGCTGTTTGTCCACAATACCCAGCAATATGTTTGGAAGAGTAAAGGTGAAGCTCCTAAATTATTATTATTTATTTAAATTAGATTAATCTGATTAATCAAACTCTAAACCTGTGAATAATCATGAATGTTTTTTTAAATATTTTACTGAACTGCATGTCATTGATTTTCTCAAAACTTGCTGAAAATAAGTACAGTAAAATATAAGTGTACATTTTGAAAGTCTTTAAAGTTTTCAATAATCTTGCAAATAGGATTCAGTTACAGTTACTAATCAATAATGTAGTCACTTGATTACCTTTTTCAGATGACAATGCTGATCTCTTTTTTTTGGTACAATGCAACCCCATCTCATTGTGATTACTTACAGATGTTCAACGTTCTCCAGGAAGCAAAACAAATTCACAATAAGTCTGTAGTTGCAAGTTGATGCTCTTGTTTGTGAAGTACAGTTGGTTGATCCTTGTGGTAAGTGTGCCTCTCCAAGATACAACAGATCAGCTGTGGTGATATGAATGATATCTTCTTGCAGGACTTGGTCTTCACAGGTCTTAGATGTCCTGCATGCGGTGGCTGTCCGTTTAGCAAAGGCATATTAGTTAGTTGAAGTTAAGTTGAACATATATATGTTCAACTTAACTTTGCTACTTTTGTTGACAACATTGAATCAGTAAACTTTGCCAGCGTAGCGTTCTCCTCTGCTTCTTGTCAATGGAGCTAGCATTCATGCTCGCATGTAGCTATCGGTGCAACAGCACCAGCTGACCGGAAGTTACCTCGCTACATGGGTCTAAAAATAGCTAAGCTACAGGAATCGCTAATCATTCAAAAAGTAGCAGAGCTAGCGCCAAGCTACTGGGAAATATAGTTAAACTATGTAGCTTTGCTGCGTGTAGCTTGCTACTGCCCAACACCGGTCATACACTAGTTCATACTTGCCAACCTTGAGACCTCCGAACTCGGGAGATGCGGGAGAGGGAGGGGTTGAGGTGGGGGGGTTTAGGGGTATTGGGAGGAGTTTGGTGTTAGCGGGGGGGTGTATATTGTAGCATCCCGGAAGAGTTAGTGCTGCAAGGGATTCTGGGTATTTGTTCTGTTGTATTTATGTTGTGTTACGGTGCGGATGTTCTCCCGAAATGTGTTTGTCATTCTTGTTTGGTGTGGGTTCACAGTGTGGCGCATATTTGTAACAGTGTTAAAGTTGTTTATACGGCCACCCTCAGTGTGACCTGTATGGCTGTTGATCAAGTATGCGTTGCATTCGCTGATGTGTGTGTAAAAGCCGCATATATAATGTGACAGGGCTGGCACGCTGTTTGTATGGACTAAAAGCGAGCCTGACGACAGGTTGTAGAGGATGCTAAAGGCAGTGCCTTTAAGGCACGCCCCCAATATTGTTGTCCGGGTGGAAATCGGGAGAAATTCAGGAGAATGGGTGCCCCGAGAGATTTTCGGGAGGGGCACTGAAATTCCGGAGTCTCCCGGGAAAATCGGGAGGGTTGGCAAGTATGCACTAGTTTCACCTTGCAAATATAATTGTTGGAATAAACAAATTTTTCCAAAATTCAATTTTTTGAGTGTCACCTATATGTTTAAAGGCCTACTGATATGTGATTTTCTTATTTAAACGGGGATAGCAAGTCCATTCTATGTGTCATACTTGATCATTTCGCGATATTGCCATATTTTTGCTGAAAGGATTTCGTAGAGAACATCGACGATAAAGTTCGCAACTTTTGGTCGCTGATAAAAAAGCCTTGCCTGTACCGGAAGTAGCAGACGAGTAGCGTGACGTCACAGGTTGTGGAGCTCCTCACATCTGCACATTGTTTACAATTATGGCCACCAGCAGCGAGAGCGATTCGGACCGAGACAGCGACGATTTCCCCATTAATTTGAGCGAGGATGAAAGATTTGTGGATGAGGAAAGTGAGAGTGAAGGACTAGATGGCAGTGGGAGCGATTCAGATAGGGAAGATGCTGTGAGAGGCGGGTGGGACCTGATATTCAGCTGGGAATGACTAAAACAGTAAATAAACACAAGACATATATATTCTATTAGCCACAACACAACCAGGCTTATATTTAATATGCCACAAATTAATCCCGCATAACAAACACCTCCCCCCTCCCGTCCATACAACCCGCCAATACAACTCAAACACCTGCACAACACACTCAATCCCACAGCCCAAAATATTGTTCACCTCCGCAAAGTTCATACAGCACATATATTTCCCCCAAAGTCCCCAAAGTTACGTACGTGACATGCACATAGCGGCACGCACGTACGGGCAAGCGATCAAATGTTTGGAAGCCGCAGCTGCATGCGTACTCACGGTCCCGCGTCTGCGCATCCAACTCAAAGTCCTTCTGGTAAGAGTCTCTGTTGTCCCAGTTCTCCACAGGCCAATGGTAAAGCTTGACTGTCATCTTCCGGGAATGTAAACAATGAAACACCGTCTGTGTTATCCGGCACAACAGTCAAGGGGTGCATTCTACGGCGGGGGTGCGTTACCCGGCACAACACCTGCCGCAATACACCGCTTCCCACCTACAGCTTTCTTCTTTGCTATCTCCATTGTTCATTGAACAAATTGCAAAAGATTCACCAACACAGATGTCCAGAATACTGTGGAATTTTGCGATGAAAACAGACGACTTAATAGCTGGCCTCCATGCTGTCCCAAAATGTCCTCTACAATCCGTAACGTCACGCGCAGGCATCATCATATTGAGACGTTTTCAGCAGGATATTTCGCGCAAAATTTAAAATTGCACTTTAGTAAGCTAACCCGGGAGTATTGGCATTTGTTGCAATGTTAAGATTTCATCATTGATATATAAACTATCAGACTGCGTTGTCGGTAGTAGTGGGTTTCAGTAGGCCTTTAATTTTTCAAAAAACTGAATATTGAACAATTTCTTTAGTGCACAGCAGGCATCCAATAAAATGTATTAAATTAATAAAGTTTAATTAAAAAAAGTATAAAAATTGTTTCACATTGAATAAAAAAGTGTGAAAAAAATAGTAATGAGGCGGTCAAAATAAAATTGTGCATAGGGGCACCAATTTATTTTAGATAAGATACCCCATACTGCCTGTCATAAGTCATTATTGTAACGCCAATGTTTACCGAGACGGATCGGAAGTTGTTGCTTCCTGCAAGTTAAAGCTGAAGGAAGGAAAATGGGAGAATGTGCCGACCGTCACGAAAAGAAAAACAAAGTAAAGCTGCGGATGCACGGATGACGATAAGCCGACATGACTGTGCTATTAGAATTCAAAGAGTCAACAAGAAGGATGTAAATATTGAATGAAACGCAGAGTGTGACATCTCCTTGAATTCATAGGTTGAATATTTCATCGTCCGGAGGCACACCTGAGAGCTAAACATATGACTCGATCAAAAGTTAATGTGGAACACGCAATATGCTGAAATAGTGAAGTCACAGGGAGGAGGAGAATGAATTAATGCGCCACGGATGACAGAGTGTGATAATAAGCACTGAACTGCAGTCACTTCTTATTGCTATGCAGATTTGCATCCCGACACAACGCTGTGATAATGCAACCAAAACTATCCTCAGTTTTCCCAAATCTAACAGCGCAGATGTTTTCTCCTCCTGCGTGTGATGTTTCTCTCCTGTGCAGAAACCCACTCAAATGAAACCCCACACATTTGCCTCTGCGGCGAATCTCGCAAACATTTGACGAACCCACCAGGAGTCGGCCTTATGGAGACGTGTTCCTGTGCGCGCAATTAGGCCGTCCCCCTGCTTATGTGTGACGGCGGCGACCCCCTGCCCTGTTCAAAAGCCGCACTGGCAACGCGGGCGGCCGCCGGTCGCCGGGCTCCGCATGCCAGTTGTACACGCTGTGCCTGGCACCCCGCGGAGGGAGGGGAAGGAAGGAGCACAGCAGGGCCAGGCTGCCTCCAACACCTCTCCCACCGTGCCAAAGGCCCCTCTGGTGGGCTTCTGTACCCCATGGCAGCCACAGTGAGAAATGGTAATGAGGAGTTGCACATGACACACGAGGGACGCCGTCACAGGTTCTAAACCACATACAATGCAAATATATAAACATATGTGTGCAAGCAGCTTGATTATGCCGGGCTGGCATAAGTGCAGATGATCAAACCCAAGTATTTTGTTGCGGGGAAGACTTTCCATGCTATATTGAGCCAAATTACTCGGGTGTCTTAGAATAGGCAATTTGACTGAGCTTGTCTCCACAGGAGGGAGACAAGTTGAGTACCCGAGGCGCCCCGCATACGTTGGGTGTGTTGGGAGGATGTTCCGAGATGGGAAAGGTGGTGCGTTCACTTCAAACTGACACTAACTCTTACTAGCGAGCGTGACTTTGGGGACTAGGAGAAAATTGTTTGGTATTGCTTCCTTATTTGTGATTATTTGGTGGGTGATGGCTCGGGTTGTACGGTATACTGGTATTGTTATAGTACCGCGATACTAATGAATCATATTCGGTAAGGATGTCCGATAATATCGGCCGATAAATGCGTTAAAATGTCGGAAATTATCGGAATCGTTTTTTTATTATCGGTATCGTTTTTGGTTTTTTTTGGGTTTTTTATTAAATCAACATAAAAAACACAAGATACACTTACAATTAGTGCACCAACCCGAAAAACCTCCCTCCCCCGTTTACACTCATTCACATTCATTAACACAAAAGGGTTGTTTCTTTCTGTTATTAATATTCTGGTTCCTACATTATATATCAATATATATCAATACAGTCTGCAAGGGATACAGTCCGTAAGCACACATGATTGTGCGTGCTGCTGGTCCACTAATAGTACTAACCTTCAACAGTTAATTTTACTAATTTTCTTTAATTATTAGTTTCTATGTAACTGTTTGTATATTGTTTTACTTTCTTTTTTATTCAAGTAAATGTTTTTAATTTATTTATCTTATTTTGTTAATTTTTAAAAAAAAGTACCTTATCTTCACCATACCTGGTTGTCCAAATTCGGCATAATAATGTGTTCATTCCACGACTGTATATATCGGTTGATATTGGTATCGGTTGATATCGGTATCGGTAATTAAAGAGTTGGACAATATCGGAATATCGGATATCTGCAAAAAGTCATTATCGGACATCCCTAATATTTGGTACTATACTGACTATCCCCCCCCCCCCAATGTCATTCTTGGTTTAATGAGCAGAAGAGCGTGTTTGGCAGCGCACAATCACAGAGTACTTACAAGCAGACACAGTGTAGACAGAAAAGGGAGAACGGACGCATTTTGGCTAAAAACTAACAATAAAGGTGAAGTTATAACACTGAAACGCCCTCAGGAAGAAGTGCTTTAAGACATGGCTAGCTAGCTAGTGGCTAAAGTCCACCCGCAGTTGGCAGTGTTTTAGCTACTTCTAAATCACTAATCCTCGCCTCCATGGTGACAAATAAAAACAAATGCCATTGGTGGATCTACACCTAACATCCACTGTAATGACACCAAGTACAGGAGCGCATCTAGTCGATACTACTATGATTACATCTATTTTTTTTTGCATCACAAAATCTATTTTCGTTTTTAAAAAAATTTATATTATGTTTATAAACTCAGGTAATATGTCCCAGGACACATGAGGACTTTGAATATGACCAATGTATGAACTTGTTACTACTTGGTGTCAGATTGATACCTACATGTGTGGTATCATCCAAAACTAATGTAAAGCATCCAAACAACAAAAGAATAAGTGATTATTAAATTTTAACCGAAGTGTAGATAGAACATATTAAAAGACAAAATAACCAGATATTAACAGTAAATGAACAAGTAGATTAAAAAAATATTTTCTACCACTTGTCCTTAATAATGTTGACAAAATAATAGAAGGGGAAAATGACACAATATGTTACTAAATATGTCAGCAGCTAAATTAGGAGCCTTTGTTTGCTTGCTTACTAATAAAAGATAAGTTGTCTTGTATGTTCACTATTTTATTTAAAGACAAACTTGCAATAAGAAACATATGTTTGATGTACCGTAAGATTTTATGTTAAAATAAAACCAATAATGTAATTTTTTGTGGTCCCCTTTATTTAAAAAAAGTACCGAAAAGTATGGAAATACATTCTGGTACCGGTACTGGTACCAAAATATTGGTAATGATCCTTGTTACAACATGTACTTCTTCTATATTAGTAGTCCCAAGGAGAGGACTCGAGATAGACTTTTTGGTCCAGACTGCTCCACTACATTTTTAAAAAGCCGTGATTTTTATATTTCACTCCTACCTGAATTTATCTTGAAGTTATACTAATGCATGGGGAACAGATTCTTCAATAATAGATTTCAGTGCAAAATAACAAGAATAACAAAAACATGTATTAATAAAAATGAAATAATTACAAATTAAACCGATGACTATGTGACAATGTGTTTATCCAAATGGTTTTACTTTTTGACCCAACTCTGGATGGCTTGTTAAGTGTTCGCATTTCAGCTGATGGTGTGATCTCAGATGCAGAGACTGGTAGACGGTGTGCAGGGAAGAGGGTCTTTCTATTAGGAACACCATAACAAAGTTGCAACAGTGTGGTCAAAAGCAGGGAACCTTGGAAAAACAAGGTAAGGTGATGCAATGCAAACTAGTAAGAAAATGCCAAACACAAGCAGGAAGCAGAGTACGCAACACTATGCAATGCAATAGGCAATGAACCAGCGACATCTGTGAGGTGACACTGGCAAATAAAACCTCCCAGGTAGACATCACCGGAAGGGGAGTCTTCTAATTACTAACAGGGGGCAGGTGGGTAGATCAGAGCTCAAGCCAGTGGTTAAGGGTCTGATGGTGCGATCCATTTGTACTGGGAAGTCGGAATTTCCGAGTTCCTCGTCGTAATTTCAACTGTAACGCCTCTTGGGGTTGGATTTCAGACTCGGAAAGTCAGAACATTCTCACCACCTTCGAGTTTGTTTAAAAGATGGCTGCTCTGGATGTAAACAACGATGTCCTGTTATTAGTACTTGTGATTATTTTTTTCCGCCGTAAATCAGCCTTATACAATGTATTGTTGGACGGTTTTATATAGTAATGTCACTGTAGTGTAAACTACATTTATTTAATGTGGTATACGCTGTATGTCCCTGCTTGAAGGTTGTAGAAAGAGCCCATATTTTCCCTGCACGCTGGAGCTTATCAAGCGGCACTCGGGCGAAAGTCGCCAAGTCACCACCTCATAAACTATCACCCAGAAAATATATTTGAAGCCTGTGAAGCCAAAAATCAGCGGAGAAGGTATTTGCATTAATAAAAGTTAAATTGTTAGTTAACTTTTTTGAGAAGCAGCATATTCCAGACTGATACAAACATGTCCACTGTGGAGGACCCTACTTGTCAGAAAGTAAAATGAAAATGTATTGTTTTACACTGGATGTTTACATCATCACTTTAAAGACACTAAATTGTAAGGTTTTTTTTAACATACAGTATATTTATGTAGTAATAAAAATGATTAGAACATTTTAGCCTTATGTTTGTGTTCAATTACAGTACGTGTGTTCATTCTAAACATTCTTGCCACTTCATTTTACACACTATAGCATTTTTAGGTCTTTTTTGGACATAAACCACAATAATATCATACCTTGCTTGGCCTTAATATGGGTTATACTTGGTTATGGGTATAGCACTTTACTACCTTCAAAGCGCTTTGACACTAATAATACCGTTATAGCAACATACAGTGAGATTGTGATACAGTTATATCCCTAATATATATATATATATATATATATATATATATATATATATATATACATATAGTTACTTTACATGCATTCGACTTTCGGCCCTTGACCAATTTTATTTAGTCCAATGCGGCCCCCAAGTCAAAAAGTTTGGACACCCCTGGTCTAGATAGTCAAGTTTGATCGTCTTCTCAGCACATTACCAGAGGCTAAGTTCCAACGACCTCACCATCTAATATTTACCTTGTTTATTTGTTTGTCTGAGGTTTTTTTTAGCCTTTTTTCTTTCCAGGCAGAAGAGGTCGCAAATTACATTTATTTGTGGGGATCCCCATTAGCTGTGCTCCTAAAAAAAAATGACGTCCTTAGTCTGCCGATCGTCTAACAAATCAGATTTGACTTTGAAAATCCTGAGAAAGCCCTACAAATTATGCTTACCTTGGTATAGTTCTGTGTTGATGTAGTTTAGCTTCCCATAGTTGTTCTTTTTGAGCAGGCTTTCACACTTGTGGTTCGGTTAAGACAATCTGTACTCTACCATTTTTTTCCCAAAGTGTCAATGTGATCATATCAACATGGTGTGCACCAAACTAGTGCTTGTGGTTCGGTTTACTTGAGCTTAAAGGGGTCATATTATGATTTTTTTTTTACATTTAAAACACTTCCTTGTGGTCTACATAACATCTAATGGTGGTTCTTTGGTCAAAATTTTGCATAGATCATGTGTGGAAGTCGCTTCCTACTCGTTCCACGATTACACACGTCGCAGGAGCCAGGCGTGCCGTTTCAACCAAGTTTTTAATGTTCATGTAACAAGTCAACAATCTTTTCAGATATTTTCTGTCTCCAGTCTCTCTCACCTCCTCTCCTCCACTGCCCGCTCACTGTTAAAGACAACAGATGATTAGATTACCACGTACCACCTGTGAAATCGAATCACCTGCCAGCTGTGTCTCACCGTCAGCACATGCCCCGCCCCTATCCAATGGTGCGCCGCCCTCAACACCATCAACAGAGGCGGTGACATTTGCTCCTGCAGGTGCGCTGGTCACATTCTCCCTCCACATCATGCTTTACAGACAATCTTTAAGCCGCTTTCAGACCGTTTCTTCAGAATGTGCCATTTTGTGGGTGGTCTTATTTACGTGCCTTCACTTCGACTGTGTCTTATCCCCGTCATCATTGTTGTAGTTTTTAACGCTTGCATAAGGAGTCTACGGACAAATATAAGTTAAAACTTTACACTTTTTTTTTTTGTTAAGAGTGGCAACAGCAGAGGATGCATGGGCAAATTCCAAACGGCTAGTTTGGCGGAAGTATAAAGAAGGCAAGATTAGTTTATAAATATCTCCGCAATGCCTCCACGTTTTGATTTAAAAAATGTTGGGACTCATACAGATCCCAAATACACAAAAACGGGTACCAATAGATAAGAAAATTTAGATTTGCATAATATATTCTCTTTAAATCATATCTCAGCATATGAAATATAATTTACTTCACTAATTATTATGTATTTCTTTATTTATTTTAATGTTATTACTTACGGAGTATATTGTGAATAAATTGAGAACAGGAAGTGAACAAAAGTTTTAGCAGCTGCTATGTAAAGGAAAAGGGGTAGGATTTAATACGCTCTGCTTCTTCCTACTCCTTTTCGAACATGTTGAATAGAGAAACTGGAAATTGTGATGTATCATGTTGTATGCATGCATGTTCGAAATAAACACTAACTCAACTCAACTCAATTGTGAACGCCATATTGACCAAAGGCATGGAACGGTGTTAAAATGATTGCAAAAAGCATGCAGAAATTATAAATACATATGAGAACATGCATCGGAGGTGCTGTCTCGGTGCTCTGCTCTCTTCTTGTGTGTTTGTCTCTGTGTTTTTTTTAATTTTTTTATTTATGTTATGTAATATATCGCATTTCAAGTCCTCATTTTATGCATACTGTATATTACCAAATAGTAGCCCGGGCGTTTATTTCACAAAATCGATTTTGGAGACAGGCGTTTAAAATAAGCAGGCGGTTATTTGCACAAGGCTTTTATTTATTTTTGCACCAGCCTGCACCAGGCCATTATTTGGTTACAATGGTTACTGTCCAGTATTTTTTTTTTGTACAAAAAACTTTAAATGTAAAAGCTATTGTAAACATACAAACAAAAAAACATGAGATCAACATGAGGTAGGCTATCAAAAGACAAGAGATCAACGAGGCCTTAACATGGCAGTAGTGCAACAATTGTCAAATAGAATAACAATACTAAAAATAAATAAACTTTTTAAATAAAGCAGCCTACCGCGAAAAATAAATTTATGGTACCAAGTACTCAAGTATAAAACCCACCATCAAAACAGAACAATAATACTGTCACTTAAATAAAATATGTCAATACTTGGTCCTGGGTGTTAGCTTTTCCGGGATGCAACGGAAAGTTGGCTCGGGCGAGACGGGAATGAAGGTACATGACTTATTTAATATATTAAAAAAAAGTACAAACGAAAAGCGCGCACAGTGGCGGAGAATAAACTATGAAACCAAAAGACTATAGCAAAAAAGTACAAATGAAAAACACACACAGTGGCGGAAACTATGAACATTTAAACAAAACACTAGCTGTGGCTTAATAAACAAAAACTTACTTGGCATGGAACCGGCATGAAAAAAGAGCAGCGAGGATCATAAGGGTGTGGAGAGTGTGCAGAAGCATATATGGGGAGGTCGTCAGAACAACAAACTGAAAAGAATGAACTTAAATACTATGGACATGATTAGTGAAAGCAGGTGCGTGACTCAAAACGTGAAACAGGTGCGTGACGTGACAGGTGAAAACTAATGGTTGCTATGGTGACAAAACAAAAGTGCACAAAAAGTCCAAAACCCAAAACGAACATGACCAAAACAAAAACATGATCACACAGACATGACAGAGCCCCTCCCTTAAGGACAGATACCAGATGTCCAAACAGAAAAAAAAAATTAACAATAGTCATGGGAGGGCGGGAGGGCGACATGGCGGTGGGTCGCCAGCCCAAGTAGCCCCGAATCCACCGAGGCAAAGTCAAGTGGCGGCGGCGAGTGGAACGCCGCTGCAGCAGGCGAGGCGGGGCGCCCAGGGATTGGCCACATTCGTGGCTGACTGGGAGGTGGGCGCACTTGGCGTGGCGGGCGACCAGGTAGCGGCCATATCCGTAGCCGACGAGGAGGCAGGCGCGTCGTCATCGTGGCAGGCGTGGTTTGGCGTGGTGAGTCAGGCGGCGAAGCTCGGCGTGGGTCTTGGTCTTGGTCTTGGCGTGGGTCTTGGTCTTGGTCTTGGCGTGGGTCTTGGTCTTGGTCTTGGTCTTGGTCTTGGTCTTGGTCTTGGCGCGGGTCTTGGTCTTGGTCTTGGCGTGGGTCTTGGTCTTGGTCTTGGTCTTGGTCTTGGTCTTGGCGCGGGTCTTGGTCTTGGTCTTGGCGTGGGTCTTGGTCTTGGTCTTGGCGTGGGTCTTGGTCTTGGTCTTGGCGTGGGTCTTGGTCTTGGTCTTGGTTTGGCGCGGGTCTTGGTCTTGGTCTTGGCGTGGGTCTTGGTCTTGGCGTGGGTCTTGGTCTTGGCGTGGGTCTTGGCGTGGGTCTTGGTCTTGGCATGGCGGGTCTTGGTCTTGGTCTTGGCATGGCGGGTCTTGGTCTTGGCATGGCGGCACTTGGCGTCGTGGAGCTGCGACTGGCGGCACTTGGCGTCGTGGAGCTGCGACTGGCGGCACTTGGCGTCGTGGAGCTGCGACTGGCGGCACTTGGCGTCGTGGAGCTGGTACCGTAGCTTAGCGTGGTGGGTCTTGGTCTTGGACTTGGCGTGGGTCTTGGTCTTGGCGTGGGTCTTGGCGTGGGTCTTGGTCTTGGCATGGCGGGTCTTGGTCTTGGCATGGCGGGTCTTGGTCTTGGTCTCGGTATGGCGGGTCTTGGTCTTGGTCTTGGCATGGCGGCACTTGGCGTCGTGGAGCTGCGACTGGCGGCACTTGGTGTCGTGGAGCTGCGACTGGCGGCACTTGGCGTCGTGGAGCTGCGACTGGCGGCACTTGGCGTCGTGGAGCTGCGACTGGCGGCACTTGGCGTCGTGGAGCTGGTACCGGAGCTTGGCGTGGTGGGTCTTGGTCTTGGACTTGGTGTGGAGGGTCTTGGTCTTGGCGTGGAGGGTCTTGGTCTTGGAATTGGCGTGGAGGGTCTTGGTCTTGGACTTGGCGTGGAGGGTCTTGGTCTTGGACTTGGCGTGGAGGGTCTTGGTCTTGGACTTGGCGTGGAGGGTCTTGGTCTCGGCGTGGAGGGTCTTGGTCTTGGCGTGGAGGAGCTGGTGCTAGCCTTTGTGCGGCGACAGGTGCTAGCCGTGGAGCAGCTACAGGTGCTAGCCGTGGAGCTGCGACAGGTGCTAGCTGTGGAGCTGCGACAGGTGCTAGCTGTGGAGCTGCGACAGGTGCTAGCCGTGGAGCTAGCCTTGGAGCAGGTGGAGGTGGCCTAGCTGGGGGTTGCGGCTTGGCATGGCGAAAGACCGGTGGTGGTGGCCGAGCTGGAGGCTGTGGCTTGGCAGGTCGGAAGACTGGTGGGGGAACATGACCAAAACAAAAACATGATCACACAGACATGACAAAATAAAGGCTACAGTACTCCAAGTTTTAAATAAAGCAGCATACAGGAAAAATAAAATAGGGTACCAAGTACTCTATAAAACCATCAAAACAATAATACTGCAGCAAACGCAACCCCAGTAGCATTTTAATCTAAATTATGCAAATAACAGCCCATGGGGGCTATTTGGACATAGGCGGTTATTAGGAAGAGGCGGTTAATTCACAAAATGGGGGAGGCTAATAGAACATGGGCGGTTATTTGCCCAAGGGCGTTTATTTGGTAATATACGGTATGTGCTTTACTGTGCTATGAAACTTTTACACTTTTGGTCTGGACCTGAGTATCGAAGCACAAGGGTGAACAGCAAACTAGTCAAGAACAGCGCCTCTGCTGGTTTCAGTCAAGTAGTGCACTCCATTTTGCCTCAATTGCTTCAAAACAAAGTGACCTGCAGACAATTAAAATTGCAAGTCATAACTGATGATGGTTTATTTTGCCTCTAGTTAAAACAGATGTTTGCCTCGACTAACGACTAAAGCAGGTGATCTGAGGTTGCCATGATAACACTCGTCTAATCACAGTGCACCATCACAATGATTGATTAAACTGGAATACATGTTCATAATTGCCTGCATTTTCAAGTGGAATCGTCTCGTGTATTGATGGAAAAACGAGCAAAGCTACAAGTCTGTGTTGTTGTACTAGCAGGCATGTCAATACAAAACACTGAAAGCATGTTGTTTCGCGCGATGTTAAAAGATGAGAGGGGATGAAAATTAGATTAAATTGCGTGTGGCAGCTCACTGTGGGGAGGTAATTAGGGACAAACATTGAGACGCAGAAGCTGATCTCTCTCCTGCTGGAGGTTAAGTGAAATCGGAGCTGCGAGTCCCAGCGTCCCGGTGGCGCAGTGATTAGAATTTCCTAATGTGGGGCTAATGGAATGTCAGCCGGGAGCAGAACCCCTGCACGGAAGCACTCATAACAACAAGTGGTCAAAGATCACGGCTGATTAAAAGAGACACAGAAGAGACATACAACACGAGTGATGATGGGAGAAAGACATTTTTACTGGATGACGTTGGTGGCGCCCCCTATGGGTTGTGCTCAATGTGTGACCCAGGTATGCTCAAAGATTAACCTTTCGACTAGGGATGTCCGATAATGGCTTTTTGCCGATATCCGATATTGTCCAACTTTTTAATTACCGATACCGATATCAACCGATATATACAGTTGTGGAATTAACACATTATTATGCCTAATTTGGACAACCAGGTATGGTGAAGATAAGGTACTTTTAAAAAAAATTAATAAAATAAAATAAGATAAATAAATTAAAAACATTTTCTTGAATAAAAAAGAAAGTAAAACAATATAAAAACAGTTACATTGAAACTAGTAAGTCATGAAAATGAGTAAAATTAACTGTTAAAGGTTAGTACTATTAGTGGACCAGCAGCACGCACAATCATGTGTGCTTACGGACTGTATCCCTTGCAGACTGTATTGATATATATTGATATATAATGTAGGAACCAGAATATTAATAACAGAAAGAAACAACCCTTTTGTGTGAATGAGTGTACATGGGGGAGGAAGGTTTGTTTGGGTTGGTGCACTAATTGTAAATGTATCTTGTGTTTTTTATGTTGATTTAATAAAAAAATTAAAATAAAATAAAATGAAAATTAAAAAAATTATACCGATAATAAAAAAAACGATACCGATAATTTCCGATATTACATTTTAACGCATTTATCGGCACCTCTACTTTCGACAAATGGTCAATGAGGGATGGGAAATAATTCGCGTCCTCCTGCAAATATGTTTCGCTCGATAGATGGATGTTTTTCAACCAATCAAATCATCATGAGCCTAAAAGTCGGTGTCTACTAAAACAAGTGCAAACTTGATAGCACACGCAAAGCTGATTTACTAAACTTGTGCGAAGTGGATTGCCTCTGATAAGTGGGCAGCATGAGGCTTACAATCCATTTTAAGTTAAAGTTAAAGTACCAATGATTGTCACACACACACTAGGTGTGGTGAAATTCGCCCTCTGCATTTGACTCATCCCCTTGTTCACCCCCTGGGAGGTGAGGGGAGCAGTGAGCAGCAGCAGTGGCGGCGCCCGGGAATCATTTTTAGTGATTTAACCCCCAATTCCAACCCTTGCTGACTGCCAAGCAGGGAGGTAATGGGTCTCATTTTTATAGTCTGGTATGACTCCTACCCACTTCTCCAAAGTGGGCTGGCTCAGGGTGGAGGACAGAGTAAAACAACTTGCACTGAGCCTAGTCTATAAAATCCGCTACACCTCCCTGATACCGAAGTACATGTCAAACTACTTCCTTAACGTAAATGACCGCCATAACCACAACATCAGGGGGAGCTCCACTAACCACGTTAAACCCGGATTCCGATCTGACAAAGGTCTTAACTCATTCTCTTTCTATGCCACATCAATGTGGAATGCACTCCCAACAGGTAGAAAAGAAAAGAAAGGGCATCTCTATCCTCCTTCAAAACCGCAATAAAAGTACACCTGCAGACAACTGCAACCCTAAACTAACATCCTCCCCGGATTGTTAATAATCAAATATAAACAATCAAATGTAGATACTTTTCTTATGCCTTCTGTTCTCTCTCTCTCTCTCTCTCTCTCTCTCTCTCTCTCTCTCTCTCTCTCTCTCTCTCTCTCTCTCTCTCTCTGTCCACTACTTGCTGTCCATATCCTATCAAGTCAGACCTACACTGTTTCAATATCCATTTCTCTGTTCTCAATTGTTGATGACTGATGATAACAACCAAAACTAACACCCCCCCCCACCCCCCCACCCCCCCACCCCCCACACACACACCCCGAATTGTAAATAATGTAAATAATTCAATGTATACACCCTGATGATTATCTTGTGTGATGACTGTATTATGATGATAGTATATATGATAGTATATATCTGTATCATGAATCAATTTAAGTGGACCCCGACTTAAACAAGTTGAAAAACTTATTTGGGTGTTACCATTTAGTGGTCAATTGTATGGAATATGTACTTCACTGTGCAACCTACTAATAAAAGTCTCAATCAATCAATCAAACTCGGCCAGGGTTTGAACTCACAACCTACCGATCTCAGGGCGGACACTCTAACCGCAAGGCCACTGAGTAGGTGGCATTATTTTGCGTCTCTGTCTTCATAAATATGCAGAATATATGCTGATCATCAAAACGGCCACAATACTAGGAGGAGTGACCACCGTAAACACCAATCATTTTATTCGGGCCAGTAAAAATTCATATTACATAAACTTTGTATTGTGAAAAATATAGGAAATTGTCAAACACATGTGTTCTTTTAAACCCCTAATGGTAACATAAGCAGTGTTTTTGGTATATGTTTTGCTTTGAAAACTGTTACTGTGAGGAAGTATTTAATAAAAATAAAAAAATGTTTCCCATGATGGCGCCACTGTAGTGGCTGCTGGTGGCAGGAGCTCTGTGCTCTTGTGTCATCCTTTTTTTTTGTTTCAAGGGTTTCCCTCTTGTTTTCATGTGGGGTTTTTTTATTTGCCTTTTGGTTCCGGACCCTTTGGGGCCGTGTGACAAGGGGTGGCAGTTTTGTGACTTCTGTGGTGCATTTTTGTGGGCTTCTGGACCTGCCTCCCGGCAGCCTTTTGGCTGTGGGGACCAGCTGCTGGGTTTCTGCCATACCGGAGTCCGTTTGGAGAGACTGGAGGAGAGGAGATGCGGATGAAGAGACATGGCTGCGGAGCTGGCGCCGGGACAGACGGGCTTCACGGTGTCTTGGCTGAATGAGCAGGTATCGGACGCCTCGGTCTCCTTGGACGCATCCTCGCTCATCCATGCGGACTGGACACTGGCTGAGAGTTGGTGGGCGGCCGAGGGTGGAGTCGGCTCTCTTGGTTGCTTTGTTGGGTCTGCTCCTGTCTCTGGCCATGCTCCCCCCACCCCAGCAGACGATGGCGTGAAACACCGCAGAGGACACCACAGTGTGTGTGGGTGTTGAAATTATGTTTTTGTTTGGTTGCTTGTCCGTGCATGGTGCAATCGTGTGTGCGCAATGTATATTATTGGTTGATTATTTTTTGTTTTTTTTGTTGATTTACTTTTGTGTCTGTGTGTAGAAGTGACACTGCTGTTGTGACAGCTGGTTGCATCAGCTCTGCTCTTGTAATGTTTTTGATGTTTCCCTCTTACACACATGTTTGTGTGCTATGGCTATGAGGTTTTTTTCCCCTTGGCCTCAGTCTGGACCCCCTCTCTGGACTGAATATGTTTTTTTTCTCCTTTTAAGGTATGTAAATAAACATTTTCAAAATATTTCTATGAAAATATCTAATTTCACAAAGTACAAGTTTATATATGCGTCGGTGCGGCCTATTTATAAAAAAAAATATTTGTTTTCTTCCAAAATTTAGTGGGTGCGGCTTATTGTCCGAAAAGTACGGTATATGTCATTAATACTGGCAGGTTTTTTTACTTTAGGTACGCTATTTAGCTCATGTTGTTTGAACCTTAGTCGACCACGCCCAATGTGTTGTATTTGTCAGAAAAAAAGCACAGGCAACACAATAAGGTTGCATGTTTTGACAAATTGTCACCCTTTTGTGCAGTCGTTTAAGAGTCCCAATCTTTGATTTGTTGGCTTTAGATCAGCTTTCCCTGTTAATATTGAAAATAATAGACAAAGATATATATATATATATATATATATATATATATATATATATATATATATATATACAGCAGCTGTTGCACATTTGAAAACACAGAACAAGCAACTGTAACTGTAATAGTCAACACGCCGCCCTTTGAGACATTTGTGATTATTTTTTCATTTGAATGCAATAAGTTTATTTCGGCCATATAATCAACCATCAACCATTTTGTGTGATCATTTTAAAAGTACAGATTATACATATTTAACAACCATACACATTTACACACAAAAAGAAAAGAAAAAGAATGACCGAAAAAAGAATAGGCTGAAGCCAAAGCTTATATTTGCCTATCCTATACCTTCACTGAAAATAAGATTACCTGAAACATCAACGTTCAAAAAATCAATGGGATGAAAGTAATTGTTACTATGTTTTATAATTTTCTATTAATTTCACCTTTCAAGGCTTTCTTAAACCTTAACAAAGAACTACATGTCTTCAACTCATCACTGAGCTTGTTCCACCATTTAACTCCTAAAACTGATATACAAACCCCGTTTCCATATGAGTTGGGAATTTGTGTTAGATGTAAATGTAAACGGAATACAATTATTTGCAAGTCATTTTCAACCCATATTCACTTGAATATGCTACAAAGACAACATATTTGATGTTCAAACTGATAAACCTTTTTTTTTTTTTTGCAAATAATCATTAACTTTAGAATTTGATGCCAGCAACACGTGACAAAGAAGTTGGGGAAGGGGGCAATAAATACTGATAAAGTTGAGAAATGCTCATCAAACACTTATTTGGAACATCCCACAGGTGAAGAGACAAATTGGGAACAGGTGGGTGCCATGATTGGGTATAAAAATTCCATGAAATGCTCTGTCATTCACAAACAAGGATGGGGCGAGGGTCACCACTTTGTCAACAAATGCGTGAGCAAATTGTTGAACAGTTTAAGAAAAACCTTTCTCAACCAGCTATTGCAAGGAATTTAGGGATTTCACCCTCTACGGTCCGTAATATCATCAAAGGGTTCAGAGAATCTGGAGAAATCACTGCACGTAAGCAGCTAAGCCCGTGACCTTCGATCCCTCAGGCTGTATTGCATCAACACGCGACATCAGTGTGTAAAGGATATCACCACATGGGCTCAGGAACACTTCAGAAACCCACTGTCAGTAACTACAGTTGGTCGCTACATCTGTAAGTGCAAGTTAAAACTCTCCTATGCAAGGCGAAAACCGTTTATCAACAACACCCAGAAACGCCGTCGGCTTCGCTGGGCTTGAGCTCATCTAAGATGGACTGATACAAAGTGGAAAAGTGTTCTGTGGTCTGACGACTCCACATTTCAAATTGTTTTTGGAAACTGTGGACGTCGTGTCCTCCGGACCAAAGAGGAAAAGAACCATCCGGATTGTTATAGGCGCAAAGTTGAAAAGCCAGCATCTGTGATGGTATGGGGGTGTATTAGTGCCCAAGACATGGGTAACTTACACATCTGTGAAAGCGCCATTAATGCTGAAAGGTACATACAGGTTTTGGAGCAACATATGTTGCCATCCAAGCAATGTTACCATGGACGACTCTGCTTATTTCAGCAAGACAATGCCAAGCCACGTGTTACATCAAGGTGGCTTCATAGTAAAAGAGTGCGGGTACTAGACTGGCCTGGCTGTAGTCCAGACCTTCCCTCCCATTGAAAATGTATGCCGCATTATGAAGCCTAAAATACCACAATGGAGATTCTTCTTCCCATTCTTGCTTGTACATCAAGCAAGAATGGGAAAGAATTCCACCTGAGAAGCTTAAAAAATGTGTCTCCTCAGTTCCCAAACGTTTACTGAGTGTTGTTAAAAGGAAAGGCCATGTAACACAGTGGTGAACACGCCCTTTCCCAACTACTTTGGCACGTGTTGCAGCCATGAAATTCTAAGTTAATTATTATTTGCAAAAAAATAAATAAAGTTTATGAGTTTGAACATCAAATATCTTGTCTTTGTAGTGCATTCAATTGAATATGGGTTGAAAAGGATTTGCAAATCATTGTATTCCGTTTATATTTACATCTAACACAATTTCCCAACTCATATGGAAACGAGGTTTGTACATTTGTATTTTATATTCGTTCTTACTTTACCTATTTCAAAAATCAATATCCCCCGTAAATGATAGTTTTCTCCTCTTAATTCAAATAACCTAAGAATACAAGCTGGAAGGCTGTTGTTCTTTACTCGAAACATAATTTCCATTGCTTTTAAAAACACAATATCTGAAAATGTTAACACATTAGAACTTATAAATAATGGATTGGTATGTTCATAGTAGCACGCTTTGTGTATTATTCTTAATGACCCTTTTTAAGGGCTTTATACCTTGATCAATTGACTTTGAACCTTGGACTTTACACTGTACTTTCACTTTTCTGAAAACGTATCAGTCATAAAATGTTAACGACGAGTAATGCTTTTGTTTTATTGTATGGGCCTACATTTATCTATTATCTATAAGCCACCGGTTGTTTGTAGCCAACTCTTTTGTGGTGGAGCCTTGTCTGTTTGTTCACCCGGCACCCGCTCTACTTTTGTTGTGCATATTCTATTAAGTCCACTTACATTTTGATAGCCTTGCTGTTTGCTTGCCTGATGATGAAACAAAAGCAGCCCCTGCAGCTGCAGATGTTGATGCTCCAAGCTGTTTGTTGTGTGACGATGTTTGCAAGGCAGGGGTGGCGCGCCTCTTTTGTGTGTGTGTGTGTGTGTGTTTGAATGCACGTGGTTGCGTGAACACGTGTGCGCTGTGTACCTGCCCGTGTGAATGTGTGTCAATGCGGTGGCCTTTTGGCAGCGGGGAAGCCAGCTGGGAGGGCGAAGTGAGCGCATTCATCCCGGCCCTCGTGGGCCCGGGAGGGGGCTGTGCAGGTACCCGACAAGGGGATGAAAGGCTGCGCTGCAGATGTCACCCGCTGGGGTTCAGTGGCCGAGCCAGCAAATGTCATGTTTGGCTGCAGTCCCACCAGTTGTTGGCAGGGGCATCTTCCAAAGGATGCGAGAGTGGGATGCAAGCACCGGGAGCGCCCTAATGGGAGCAACATTAAAGAGAGTTGCTGGCTTCTGTCTGTCATAGAACATTAACCTTGTTTCCTGCTTCTCGCAGCCTGCTCAGCCATATACTCACTCATCCCCTTCCTTGTGCACAGGCTTGCATTTTTTTTCCACACAGGACTATTCTTCACTTGGTTTATGGCCTGAGAACCAAATCATTTTGCAACAGGCTAAGATTCAAGCAATTGTTACTTGGAAAAGCTTATGGGTGAAACAACTTTGAGAGTTTAAGTGATTGATAGCCCTATTTTTAATACACACAAACCTTTTAATACACACAAACCCTTTATGTGTTAAGTGGGTCTAAGCATGGTAGTGTGAGTATTATCAATAGCTAGTGACATATTTTTCACCACTTTGTAGTTTAGGTTCTTCATCACGTACACAGCTACTCCCCATCCGTTCTTGTTGATTCTGTTGATATAATTTAGTTCATATCCTCCTAGGTCAAAATCCATTCCTTTTTCTAGCATCCATCCATGTTTCTGAGATAGCGATAATTTTGAAGGGTTTGTTGAATTGCTCCAAAAAATGCTTCACATTGTTGTAGTTAGCGTACAAACTTCTGCTGTTTGAATTTATAATAGACAGTTGGTTGTCTATGTTCATGTTTCCGTTATATTGTTCATCTGAACAATAAAAACACGTATTCCTGGTGTGAAAAAAAATGTGTATCTGGATCTATATCCTTATCTAATTCCAGACTATTGTAATCTATGCTGAAGGTTTTCAGTTCCATACTTTCCTGTTCTCCAATCATTTGTGTTGCTCTCTGAATGGTTTTAAAAACTTTAAAATTATCTAGGGTACACTTATTGATGTAGAAAAATTATATCTATCTGCAGTAATTGTGATTAATTATAGGAACAAAATGCGATTAGTCAAGATTAAATATTTCAATCATTTGATAACCCTAGTTTTAATACACACAAACCTTTCGTTGAAGGCACCTTATGCATTAAGTGGGCCTAAGCATGGTAGTGTGAGTACTATCAATAGTTAGTGACTTATTCTTTACCACTTTGTAGTTTATGTTCTTCATCACATACACAGCTACTCCCCATCCGTTCTTGTTGATTCTGTTGATATAATTTAGTTCATATCCTTCTAGGTCAAAATCCATTCCTTTTTGAGCATCCATCCATGTTTCTGAGATAGCGATAATTTTGAAGGGTTCGTTGAATTGCTCCAAAAAATGCTTGACATTGTTGTAGTTAGCGTACAAACTTCTGCTGTTTAAATGAATAATAGACAGTTTGTTGTCTATTTTCATGTTTTTGTTATATTGTTTATCTGAATGATAAAAACACTTATTCCTGGTGTGAAAGAAAACATTTGTATCTGGATCTATATTCTTATCTAATTCCGGATTATTGTAATCTATGATGAAGGTTTTCAATTCCATACTTTCCTGTTCTACAATCATTTGTGTTGCTCTCTAAATGGTATTAAAAACTTTAAAATGATCTAGGGTACACTTATTGATGTAGAAAAATGATATCTATCTGCAGTAATTGTGATTAATTTTGAGTTTACTAGGAACAAAATGCGATTAGTCACGATTAAATATTTCCATCGTTTGATAGGGTTAGCGTTAAGTGGGCCTAAGCATGGTAGTGTGAGTGTTATCAATAACTAGTGACATATTTTTCACCATTTTGTAGTTTAGGTTGTTCATCACATACACAGCTACTCCCCCTCCGTTCTTGTTGATTCTGTTGATATAATGTAGTTCATATCCTTCTAGGTCAAAATCCATTCCTTTTTCTAGCATTCATCCATGTTTCTGATATAGCGATAAATTTGAAGGGTTCGTTGAATTGCTCCAAAAAATGCTTCACATTGTTGTAGTTAGCATACAAACTTCTGCTGTTTCAATTAATAATAGACAGTTTGTTGTCTATGTTCATGTTTCCGTTATATTGTTCATCTGAACAATAAAAACACATATTCCTGGTGTGAAAAAATAAAATGTGTATCTGGATCTACATCCTTATCTAATTCCGGACTATTGTAATCTATGCTGAAGGTTTTCAGTTCCATACTTTCCTGTTCTCCAATCATTTGTGTTGCTCTCTGAATGGTATTAAAAACTTTAAAATGATTTAGGGTACACTTATTGATGTAGAAAAAGTATATCTATCTGCAGTAATTGTGATTAATTTTGAGTTTAATAGGAACAAAATGCGATTAGTCAAGATTAAATATTTCAATCATTTGATAACCCTAGTTTTAATACACACAAACCTTTCGTTGAAGGCACCTTGTGCATTAAGTGGGCCGAAGCATGGTAGTGTGAGTATTATCAATAGCTAGTGACATATTTTTCACCACTTTGTAGTTTAGGTTCTTCATTGCGTACACAGCTACTCCCCATCCGTTCTTGTTGATTCTGTTTATATAATTTAGTTAATATCCTTCTAGGTCAAAATCCATTCCTTTTTCTAGCATCCATCCATGTTTCTGAGATAGCGGTAATTTTGAAAGGCTTGTTGAATTGTTCCAAAAAATGCTTCACATTGTTGTTGTTAGTATACAAACTTATGCTGTTTAAATGAATAATAGACAGTTTGTTGTCTATTTTCATGTTTTCGTTATATTGTTCATCTGAACAATAAAAACACTTATTCCTGGTGTGGAAAAAAAATGTGTATCTGGATCTATATCCTTATCTAATTCCGGATTATTGTAATCTATGCTGAAGGTTTTCAGTTCCACAATTTCCTGTTCTCCAATCATTTATGTTGCTCTCTGAATGGTATTAAAAACTTTCAAATTATCTAGGGTACACTTATTGATGTAGAAAAATGATGTCTAACTTATTTTTTACCACTTTGTAGTTTAGGTTTTTCATCACGTACACAGCTACTCCCCCTCCGTTCTTGTTGATTATGTTGATATAATTTAGTTCATGTCCTTCTAGGTCAAAATCCATTCCTCTTTTAGCATGCATCCATGTTTCTGAGATAGCAATACTTTTGAAGGGTTCATTGAATTGCTCCAAAAAATACTTCACATTGTTGTAGTTAGCACACAAACTTCGGCTGTTTAAATGAATAATCGACAGTTTGTTGTCTATTTTAATGTTTCCGTTATATTGTTCATCTGAATAATACAAACATAGTATCTATATCCTTATCTAATTCCGGACTATTGTAGGAAAAAACTGAAGGTTTTCAGTTCCATACTTTCCTGTTCTCCAATCATTTGTGTTGTTCTCTGAATGTCTAAAAAGTGTAGATGAATGTGCACCTGGTATTATACTGTTATAGATACATTAGTGTTATGCATTTATCCTTTAACTTGACATAGTCCTGAATTTATGTTCAATATCTATGGCACAAACGTAGCAGCAGCTAAGGGTGAACTCACACTACCATGCTTAGGCCCACGTAACGCATAAGGGGCCTGGTTGTCGAAAGGTCTGTGTGTATTAAAACTAGGGCTATCAAACGATTGAAATATTTAATCGTGACTAATCACATTTTGTTCCTATTAACCTCAAAATTAATCACCATAACTGCAGATAGAT
>NC_084555.2:15372500-15420000 GCF_033978685.3 Nerophis lumbriciformis | reverse complement strand
ATAAATTAAATACTGAATAACTTCTAGAGGTTTTAATAATTTAATAATAATTTCATGATGATAATTTAATAATTGATTAGATAATAATGCTCATAATTCCGAAAACAAAATCCCCCTCTATTAAATTAGTATTAAAATGCATTTGCATGACCTTTACATTATAGAAGATTTAACATTTTCAGTGGAAATCCAACATTTTGAAAAAGCTTGCAGTGCATTTAAGTCAGTGCAATCTAAAGTTGTATATCAATACAAAAAAGTTATTGCAGTGACTAAATAGGCTTTTTGTGTATGTTTGTATGTATTTATTACACATGAAGTGCATAATATATGCATTATACAAACGGCAATTTTTTCCCCGTAGTCTCTAACATGCTAAAGAGTCACCCTTAAGGAATACAATTACACATTTATATAAAAATGCAGTCAAACTTCGATTTACGGACTTAATTGGTTCTTGAAGAGATTTTGTAAATAAAAAAGTTCCTACATCGAATTAACTTTCTCCATAAGAAACAATGTAAAAATAAATAATGGTACAGTACTGCATATCAAAGAAACACAACAAGAAGATGATAAGTCAACTTTCTATTTCAATTACAAAAACAACAATAACAACAACAACAACTAGCTAAACTGCTCCTCCTATGCAGTCGCCCTGCCGACACGCATACACCCTGTCACTAGCCCTGTGGTGCACTCACAGTTTGAATTCACAAAACTCCTTAAATTTACCAACCAGATTGCCACAGTGATTAGGAATATAAAATAAAATCTACTTTACCGTCTCGGTTAATCTTAACAGAGGGGGGACAGGGTAGGTGAGGCATTGTCGACAACGCTGTGGATACTTTTAATGTTTCAAACCACACATCGCTTTCTTTGGACACATACCGTATTTTTCGGACTATAAGTCACAGTTTTTTTCATAGTTTGGCCGGGCTCCATTGCGATTTATATATGTTTTTTTCCTTCTTTATTATGCATTTTCGGCAGGTGCGACTTATACTGCGGTGCGACTTATACTCAGAAAAATGCGGTACTCAGCTAAAAAAAAAACTAGAAAAATTACGTAAAAAGGCTTACAAAACTACTTAAAAAGTACACAAAGTAATGAAGGAGCAGTGAAGATCGATTCACTCGCCCACAATGGATGTGCTGCTGGGCACAAAATGGCTGCATTGCGAGGCCCACAATGGGTAGATGAAACGTTCGTACACTGAGACAAGGTTTGTACCTTGAAGCATATATTTATTCTAAAAGTTTTAAATCAAAAAGGTTTTACATTGAGGGATTTGTAAATCGGCACACTACACATAAATCATACATTACTAAAATAATAATTAAGATAACAATGTACATTACAGACACGATGAACCAACAATCACAAAAACTTTAGACATACACGATACAAAGACATGAGCACAGACCATGAATTGATTAACGTGGACCCCGACTTAAACAAGTTGAAAAACTTATTTGGGTGTTACCATTTAGTGGTCAATTGTACGGAATATGTACTGCACTGTGCAATCTACTAATAAAAGTTTCAATCAATCAATCAAACACAAGGCAAGATACCAGTAGGAAGTGATGACAACACTGTTCCAGTTGTTGGTCTTTTCCAAAAAGCCTGAAAATGCTAAAATAAATCAAGAAAGAAAGGTCACTTTCTCACAGTATGATTGTTATTTAATGACGCATAAATTCCTTCATTATGCAAAGAAGTACACACACACAAAGGGGATACACTGTATTTGCAACATCTGTGATTAATTACTTAACAAGACCCACCTAAATGCAGGCAAATGACAAACGTCAAGTTAACTAAGACCACAATTAGTGCTGGCTGATCACCATGATGTCATAATACAAACGGTTTACATGTTGCACTTTCTGTCATTTGCTGAAGAAATCATTGTCAACCATGTATTCTCAGGCAACAGACCAACAGTGTAAATTATACTGGTTAGTATTATGTCATAATGACAGAGAGGTATTGTTTTTCTTTGCAAAAAAATAAAAAAATAAAATAAACATCACCTCAACTGATTCTGCACTTAAAGCTGTATTGTATGTGTATACACAACCACGCGTGCACACATACATACACACACACAGAAACGTGCCAAGTGGACAAATCACACCCCGGGGAGTTGGATGCATGCAATTAAGATTATGATCAATGACAAGTCAATCATGAGAGCCTGTTCTCCTCTCCCTTCCCCAAATCAGCAGTTATTCTCCAGCTGGTGGGGTCAGCCCCTGAAATGTTGCAGGAGGCATTAAATATACACATATACACATTCATATACACACACACACATATATATATATATATATATATATATATATATATATATATATATATATATATATATATATATATATATATATATATACAGTGACGTGCGGTGAGGTTGATGGCTGGTGAGGCACTGACTTCATCACAGTCAGATTTACAAACATATGAACCCTAAAGAGTATCTTATTCACCATTTGATTGGCAGCAGTTAACGGGTTATGTTTAAAAGCTCAAACCAGCATTCTTCCCTGCTTGGCACTCAGCATCAAGGCTTGGAATTGGGGGTTAAATCACCAAAAATGATTCCCAGGCGCGGCGCCGCCGCTGCCCACTGCTCTCCTCACCTCCCAGGGGGTGATCAAGGGGATGGGTAAAATGCAGAGGACAAATTTTATTACACCTAGTGTGTGTGTGACAATCATTGGTACTTTAACTTAACTTTAACTTTACACATACAAACTGTAGCACACAAAAAAGCACATTTAATAAAAAAAAACGTTATTATGGTCTTACCTTTACTTAGAAATTAAGTCCATGCGCCGCAACTAAAGCCCTCACTTAAACTTTCCACGTGCAAGATTGAATCTATTTAAAAAAGTGTAACCGAGGGTTTATAAATGTCGCCTATACTGTATGAAACTACAAAATAACAAACACGGAGGCTCCAGTTTACACGAGGACCACTTTATTTACATTCTTTCAAAAACCTCCGCAACGTGACATCACTTCCGCTCTTAGCGCCTTCAAAATAAGAGCTCAAGGCATATACTGTATAACAGCGCATAACAGGAACATAACATCACAAAGAGGAAAGCCCATGAAAATAGGCTACAAAAGTTATTTAATAAGAAGCCAAAAAGTGCAAAAACAATAATGTTCGTGTTGGAGGAGTTGTGAATTAGGTACACCTGCAGTCTGCAGGTGTATCTAATGTTGTGTCCCTGTAGTCATTCACAACTCCTCCAACACCAACATTATTGTTTTTGCACTGTTTGGCTTCTTATGAAATAATTTTTTAAAATAGATTCAATCTTGCACGTGGAAAGTTTAAGTGTGGGCTTTAGTTGATATAACAATTCTATGGCGGGGGTGCAGGAGGCGAGCCTCAGCCAGTGCGTCTTTTGCAGCCGTTTTATGATCGCTCAGCACAAGAAATACTTTACACACATACAGTTGTTGACAAAATACACTGTACATTATATACCTCAGCTAACTAAACTATGGAAATATATAATATAGTTCATATAGCAATACAGTCTCACTGCACAGCAGGCCAGCAGTTAGCCGAGTCATTGCGCAATCCATGTTGCGGCACTGAGTGACGTGCCTCAACTGGCTGCTGTTCACCGCACCGTCTCTTCTCAGTATTTGAACGGCAAATGTGAAAATTCAGCGATTTTGAATAAAAATAATCTAAAACTGGTGAAGTTAAATGGAAAATAACTTTATAGTATAATCACTGGATACATATAACAATTTATTTTATTTTTTTTATTTTTACATTTTTTTTCTTTCCATGATGGCAGGTGAGGGCCCGCCTCTATATATATATATATATATATATATATATATATATATATATATATATATATATATATACATCTATATATATAGACATATATATATATATATATTGATATATATGTATATATATATGTGTGTATATATATATATATATATATATATATATATATCTATATATATATATACGTATATATATACATATATATATGTGTATATATATATATATATATCCATCCATCCATCCATTTTCTACCGCTTATTCCGTTTTGGGGTCGCGGGGGGCGCTGGAGCCTATCTCAGCTACAATCGGGCGGAAGGCGGGGTACACCCTGGACAAGTCGCCACCTCATCGCAGGGCCAACACAGATAGACAGACAACATTCACACTCACATCTACACACTAGGGCCAATTTAGTGTTGCCAATCAACCTATCCCCAGGTGCATGTCTTTGGAGGTGGGAGGAAGCCGGAGTACCCGGAGGGAACCCACGCAGTCACGGGGAGAACATGCAAACTCCACACAGAAAGATCCCGAGCCTGGGATTGAACCCAAGACTACTCAGGACCTTCGTATTGTGAGGCAGATGCACTAACCCCTGTTTCACCGTGCTGCCTTATATATATATATATATATATATATATATATATATATATATATATATATATATGTATATATATATATATATGTTGAAGAGGTTCATTTAGCCTGCTAATGAGTATTTATAAGTGGTTGATCTGTATAGGCTAGTAAGGTAAAGTTTTGTACCTGTCAGGTACAAAACTTTACCTTACTAGCCTATATAAATCAACCACTTATATATATATATATATATATATATATATATATATATATATATATATATATATATATATATATATATATATATATATATATATATTATATATATATATATATATATATATATATATATATATATATATATATATATATATATATATACTGCGAGCAGACTTGTTGTGAAGGTCTTGATTAATAGAACAGAAATAGGAACTATTTAATCCGAACCACTATGGTTACTTCTAGAGAGAAAAACATGTTATGTCTTAGAATAGTCAGCGTGCAGCTCGTACAATTCATACTTACTAAGCCGTCCCATGTGCGATGTCTGTAGGAGTGTTCTCATGCATCTTTGTACATGCTATTGTAATGTAATCAAGCTAGCGTTGTCAACACTAGCTAATATGCTAACACGTTTACAAGTGTCTGTCTTAGTATTATTAACTTACAATGTAATTATCAAAGTTAAGTTAAAGTACCAATTATTGTCATACACACACAATCCATCCATCCATTTTCTACCGCTTGTCTCTTTTGGGGTTGCGAGGGGACACGAGGTATGGTGAAATTATCCTCTGCATTTGACCCATCCCCTTGTTCACCCCCTGGGAGGTGAGGGGAGCAGTGAGCAGCAGTGGTGGTCACGCCCGGGAATCATTTTTTGGTGATTTAACCCCCAATTCCAACCCTTGATGCTGAGTGCCAAGCAGGGAGGTAATGAGTCCCATTTTTATAGTATTTGGTTTGAACTCACGACCTACCTATCTCAAAGTGGACACTCTAACCACAAGGCCACTGAGCAGGTATTTTGTAACGTTTCTGTTTCGTACATTCACCAAAACATCACCGTGAAGTTATTGAGTCTGTTTAGCTGACTGGAGTGTTGGCTTCCGCAGCTAGTGGGTCCATGATGATGACTTCTGTTTTGTTTGATCGACCGTTTTACTGCTGTGTTACAAGCATCGTTTGGAAACGATTAAGGTATGTAAATAAACATTTACAAAATATTTTGCACCGGTATATATCCGCGGCTTATAGTCCGGTACCGATAATATATGTAAACATATGTAATTCTTCTCAATATTTGGTAGGAGCTTGTATCACAGCCCTTACGTTCGAGCTTTTAGTTTCATTAGATCGATTAGACCTGGGGTGTCAAACTCATTTTAGATCGGGGACCACATGGAGAAAAATCTACTCCCAAGTGGGCCGGACTGGTAAAATCACGGCACGATAACTTAAAAAACAAAACTCATTGGTGTTCATTTTCAATCTATCAAAATAAAAAAATAATGTCAAATCATATTACAGGATGTTGTATGTTTACAAATAGAGAAGCTTTGGTTCTTGCAGAAAGGATCTGTGACATCTTTCCATAAAACTTGGGGCCCCCTCCTAGACCTTATTAGGGACAAGCTTGCCATCACCCCAAGTGATGTGAGTAACACAATTTAGACAGAGCTGACCGTTGAAGCCCCCCCCCCATTCCTTGTGCTTATTTACTTTTATTAAATTGTTATTAAATATCTTATGTATTATTTATTTTACCTTATCTTTTCATTTATTTATCTTAAATATGTGTTGTTGGATTGAATCTATGTTTGCATATTTTGTGTGTCTACATCTGTTACGGGCACTAGGGGACAATTACCTTGGGAACTGAGTGGGTGGGTACTGTAAGGGTTGGGTTTATTACATATTGTAAAATGTGCAGATACCTCAACCTGTTGTTGCCATGATTCACTATGCCACTGTTTTTCAACCACTGTGCCGCGGCACACTAGCGTGCCGTGAAATACAGTCCGGTGTGCCGTGGGAGGTTATGTAATTTCACCTAATTGGGTTGAAAATAAAAGGCATTGAAGCTTAGGCATGGCTAAAACTGAACTGGCTGCAAAGTAAACAGAACACAAAATGCTGGACGACAGCAAAGACTTGCAGTGTGTGGAGCAGAGACGGCATCCGTACATGACATGACAATCGACAATGTCCCCACAATGAAGGAAAGCGTCCGCACAACTTAAATAGTCTGGATTGCGAAAACAAAGCAGGTGTGGAGAATAGCGCTCAAGGAAGACATGAAACTGCAACAGGAAAGTACCAAAAAAACAGGAAAAAAACACCAAATTAGGAGCGCAAGAGAAGGACTAAAACACTACCCACAGAAAAACACAAAAAAACTCAAAATAAGTCACGGTGTGATGTGACAGGTTGTGACAGTACACCTACTTTGAGACAAGAGCTATTGTGATGCATGCTTGGTTATGGTTTAAATTCATATTCAACAATTGCGAGAACAACTTTTTATTGTCAATATCGGCTACTGAGTTTCGTTTTTTGATGATTTCTGCTTGTGGTGTGCCTCAGGATTTTCTCAGTGAAAAAAATGAGCCTTGGCTCAAAAAAGGTTGAAAAACACTGCACTATGCTGTACTGACTGCAAAATTTAAAAAAAATATTTGGAGAAAAAAAAAAAATACAGGATGTTATTTATGTTGTTTGCTCATTTTCCTCGACTGGTGCACTAACATCATGTCTTTTTTTTTTTTTTTTACATATGTAGCATCATCTACAAAGATACAACAAATTGCTATTGCGACATCTAGTGGACACATTTAGAACAGCAGTTTCTTCCATTAAAACATTTCGGCTCATTTTTATACTTAGCAAACTCATCCTGCGGGCCGTACGTTTGACACCCCTAGATTAGACAGAGTTCGGGTGGGCGGGGTTGGGGGGGGGCAGAGTTTGGTGGTAGCGGGGGTGTATATTGTAGCGTCCCGGAAGAATTAGTGCTGCAAGGGGTTCTGGGTATTTGTTCTGTTGTGTATATGTTGTGTTACGGTGCGGATGTTCTCCCGAAATGTGTTTGTCATTCTTGTTTGGTGTGGGTTCACAGTGTGGCGCATATTTGTTGCAGTGTTAAAGTTGTTTATACGGCCACCCTCAGTGTGACCTGTATGGCTGTTGATCAAGTATGCCTTGCATTCACTTATGTGTGTGTAAAAGCCGCATATATTATGTGACTGTTTGTATGGAGGAAAAGCGGACGTGACGACAGGTTGTAGAGAACGCTAAAGGCAGTGCCTTTAAGGCACGCCCCCAATATTGTTGTCTGGGTCGAAATCAGGAGAAATTCGGAAGAATGGTTGCCCCGGGAGATTTCCGGGAGGGGCACTGAAATTAGTGTGGGTTGGCAAGTATGATTTAAACTCATCCCGCGGGCTGGATCCGGCCTGCGGGCCGTACGTTTGACACCCCTGGATTAGACGGTTAGTTTTTTTTTATTGTTGCTGGTATCGGTTTTGGAATCCTCTTTCACTTGCCAGCTATTTAGACAATAATGTTTTGAGTCATTGTTAGTTGATACAGAATATGTACTGCAATACAAGCTGCACTCTGACTACTCTTAGGTATATCCTAGTTTAATTTCTAGCATTATATTATCCGTCTGTACTTAAACATGTGATGTGTTTGAGATACTGTTTTTGTTTATGCTGCTAAAGCTAAAGCTTTAAACTCGTGAGGTTTTTTTTTGACGTAAAACTGGCTTTAAAACAGTTCTGCATTGTCTTCTACTTTGCAAATTGTCCCCTATTTCTGTGTCCCCTAAATTGCAGCATGTGTTGTTCACGAGCACACAACAGCAGGAGGGACGCCGCACCTGTCCTCTTGCCTGTTTTTGTTCTCCCTCCCATTGGCAGCCCCGGACATGCTGGATTTCACAGTTTCTCAGGTACATTTTCTGCCCTGCCACCAACTGCACTGAATAATAGCGTGTGGCTGTGTAGGTTGAGGGAGAGGCGTGCGCTCGCCGTGCCCATTATTCATCACAGGAAAAAAAGGCTGTCGCGTTGGCCACTGCTGTGCTATCTGAGAGGAGATAAAGGAGGCAGGTGTGAGAACGAAATTAATGTGGATCTATCAGTTTTGAATTGAAGCTCTGCTAAAGACACCATCCAATAGGACCTCAATTTAGCCTGCTGCAATAGCAGCATCCCTGGCATGTAAACAGTCTGACGCTATACAACGCAGCATTCTATGTAGCTGGGAAACAGCAGCCGTGCAGCATGCAGGCATGTCCATTAAGGCTCCCAGTGTGGGGCAGGGCTAATTCTGCCTGGGAGCCCGGTGGTGCACGGGCGAGAGGCTCTCAGCGGACTGCGCGGACTGCAGTTTAACCTAATTTGGTTCTAATTACAAAGGCAAGAAGTCCACCTGCCACACATACTGCCAGGCTCTCCCCTCCCACCATCCCCTCCATGGGCGAGGGGGAGGAGAACGAGAACGCGAAACAGCTTGCACGATTTTGGAAAGCGGTGGCCTTCACTGTGGTTGTGTATCTTCTTGTTAACACACACTGAGTCCTCACAAAACTGGTTATACTCATACTTGCCAACCTTGAGACCTCCGATTTCGGGAGGTGGAGGGGGGGGCGTGGTTAAGATATATATATATATATATAAGAAATACTTGACTTTCAGTGAATTCTAGCTATATATATATAAATAAATAAAATAAATACTTGAATTTCAGTGTTCATTTATTTACACATATACACACATAACACTCATCTACTCATTGTTGAGTTAAGGGTTGAATTGTCCATCCTTGTTCTATTCTCTGTCACTATTTCAGAACACACACATTATACAAATATACATTTTAAAATCAATAAGAAAACGGGAGCTCTAATTTGGGAGTCTGAATTAGGATCAGAAGTTCCTATATAAACATTGCGCACTCACGTCGCCTATTTGTATTGATTACTGCAGCTGTGCACTGGATTCATTCACAAATACAAACTACAACTCACAAACACTTTAGAGTTAGGCTCCACCATCAGATTGTGTACTTAAACTTATAAAGATCACATGGATATTATTCAGTGAGTTGATTCACCAAAACTAACCTGTTATACGGGAGGAAAAAGCACACAGGACGTTTCAATTGTTCACAGACTGGTCGCGCTCATCAGAATGACAAGACACTTCCGGTCTGCAGGTGATAGCATTCAATTGGGAAGAAACTCCCTACTGCCCCCTACTGACCAATGTGAATACTGATAAATGTGTAATGACAACTCCAAAAATGAATTCAAACCACAAAATAAAATAAATAAATCAACACAAAAATGTGACACATTATGGGTGGGTCACATATGCATGTACAGTAGATGGCAGTATTGCCCTGTTTAAAAGTGTCACAACATTGCTGTTTACGTCAGACGAACTGCTTTACGGTAGACGAAAACTTGACTGCTGTTGTTGTGTGTTGTTACCGCGCTGGGAGGACGTTAATGAAACTGCCTAACAATAAACCTACATAAGAAACCAAGAACTCGCCCTCGATCATTAGCTGTTTATATTGTGGGAAAGCGGACGTGTGAACAGGCTGTCAACACGTCACTCAGGTCCGCATGGAGCTGGAGGGGGCGTGGCCTCCAGCTCCGCCTGAATTTCGGGAGAAAATTTGTCCCGGAAGGTTTTCGGGAGAGGCGCTGAATTTCGGGAGTCTCCCGGAAAATCCGGGAGGGTTGGCAAGTATGGGTTATACTATAATCTATAATACTATAGAAACTTAAAAGTGCACAATTGAATGAAATCCAACAAGAGAGATGTCTCCAACTTTGATAGAAAAATACTGTATTGATCTAAATATAAGACAAAATAATAATAAATATAATAATACATTTTACTTATAAGGCGCCTTTCTGGGCACTCAAGGACACCGTACAAAATCAAAACAATAAAATCAATTGGATAAAAACAACAACAACAACAAAGATCGATAAGATTTACAATGAATAAGCAGTCAGGAATAGGTGTGTTTTGAGTCTTGATTTGAAGAGGGATATTGAGTCTAAGTTACGAAGGTCTGGTGGTAATGAGTTCCAAAGATGTGGGGCAGAGCAGCTGAAAGCTCGGGCACCCATGGTGGACAGTTTAAATAAGGGGACAGTGAGATGGATGGATGAAGAAAATCTTAGGGAACGTGAGGATGTGGCGACATGGAGCAGGTCAGAGAGATATGACGGAGGGAGGTTATGGATAGCTTTGAAAGTGGGGAGAATTATTTTAAAGTGGATACGGTGTTTGATGGGTAGCCAGTGGAGTTGCTGCAGAACAGGGGTGATATATAGGGAAAATAGTTGTTTTCTTGGGAAAAAATCTGAAAATTAATTGATTGAGAAGTTTATTGACATCTTAAAGAATTGAATCCATGTAACGCTTTAAAAAGGCAAATGGATGGCACAAAAAGCCAAAAGGCTTGTTTCCATTGTGGTCTATTAAATATGCATCACATTTGATACATTCAATAATAAAAGATATACAACCTGTAACATGGGCAGCAACAGGGGTTGGTTCAAGTGCCTCACAATACGAAGGTCCTAAATTCAATCCCAGGCTCGGGATCTTTCTGTGTAGATTTTGCATATTCTCCCCGTGACTGCGTGGGTTCCCTCCATGTACTCCGGCTTCCTCCCACCTCCAAAGACATGCACCTGGGGATAGGTTGATTGGCAACACTAAATGGTCCCTAGTGTGTGAATGTGAGTGTGAATGTTATCTGTCTATCTGTGTTGGCCCTGTGATGAGGTGGCGACTTGTTCAGGGTGTACCCCGTCTTCCGCCCGAATGCAGCTGAGATAGGCTCCAGCATCCCCCGCCACCCCAAAAGGGACAAGCGGTAGGAAATGGATGGATGGATAACCTGTAACATGTATATAAAAAAATTACCTTTAAAAAAATTGATAAATTATGTTCATATACACAGTATATATGTCAGATGATATTGGAATCTGTAACTAAGAGTTGGACAATATCGTAATATCGGATATCGGCAAAAAAGCCATTATCGGACATCTCTAGTCTTAAGTATATCCCTGTTGATAAACGCAGAAATCCTGCCCAAAAATCTAGTTTTATTATTGATCTTGGTGATCGCTTTTAATGCCATTTTTTCACCCGAGAGAGTGTTGTCCAATATACGACCTGGGTAAATGACCTTGTCTTTGCTGGTGATTATGGTATTATGACATGTCATCTTATATCTTATATTATCTCAGGTGTAAATATGAATATGTACAAAGCAGCAGCTTGTGCCAAACCATTTTCTTCCTGTCACTCACACACACAGTGAGTTCAAAATTGGGCAAGGTAGTTAACAACGCAGGTGGTATGATGTTGATTTTGTAAATATTTTACATGACAGTTAAAGTTAAAGTACCACTGATAGTCACACACACACACTAGGTGTGGTGAAATTATCCTCTGCATTCTACCCATCCCCTTGGTCACCCCCTAGGAGGTGAGGGGAGCAGTGAGCAGCAGCGGTGGCCGAGCTCAGGAATCATTTTGGTGATTTAACCCCCAATTCCAACCCTTGATGCTGAGTGCCAAGCAGGGAGGTAATGGATCCCATTTCTATAGTCTTTGGTATGACTCGGCCGGGGTTTGAACTCACGACCTACCAATCTCAGGGCGGACACTCTAACCACAAGGCCACTGAGCAGCTATTAGTTATTCATTTTTTGTATTTTGTATTATTGCCTGTCCAGCGCTTTCATTTTTCATTCCACCTCCTGTTTGGCGCCATTTGCCTAGGCTAGTCTAAGCTCTGGCTTATTCACCGGTCCTTAATTGGCAATCAGGACACACCTGTCAGTGGTTGCCAATGCTTATAATACGGTGTTGGATCACATGCTTTGCACTTCATATGCCTGTTTAATCATTGTGCATGTCTCAGCTGCACATCTTTGTTTTTTGTATTACCTTCATTTTTTCTTCCTGCACTCCCCTGCCGCCTCTGGTCAAACACCAGAACGTAACAGATTTAAAGACAATGGTGATCAACTAATAAATAATAAACCAGAGTCTTAAAACTGCCAAGCGTCAAAGAAATATATGTTTTATGATCAAAAGGTTATTTTTTGGTGTCTTTGATTTGGTCTGAAAAAATATTTGTCCATTAATAGATCTTGGAAAAGAAGCTTATATTCAGTGTCCTCTTATGTGACATGCATCCATACCCCCAACCATAGTGACATTGCAGCCCTAGTATAGTTTGCTTTTCACTAACAGAGAGCTGGGATAGGCTCTAGTTCTCCTAGACATTGAACTGAATAAGAGTGTTAGCAGATGTACAGCTTGATGGATGCTGTCATCATACCTTGTTTTTGTTTTGTGGTGTTTTTCCTGTCTTGAGTGCTTTGTTCCTGTTTACTGCTCTTATTTTTTCCCACTTCCTGTACTGTGTTGCCTTGCAGTGACTTTATTTCCCAACCTCTGAGCGTTGTTTCCCTCACCCTGCTCTTGATTGGCGATCAGTGGACTCACCTGTCCCTGATCGCTAATCAAGAGGGTTTATTTGCCAGCTTCACATGCCTTTTGCGGCCAAAAAATACCGGTTCGTTCTTCAGAGACAGGAGACGACCTTACAGGTAAGAAAAGTATTCAATGTTGAAAAATTCAAAAATAGAGTGCAGCAGGGAAGTGCATTGAAAGCACAAGGAAGCTGTGCTATAAAGCACAGCGAGCTGAGACAAATACTGAGCAAGGAAAGCATGCCAATGAGAAATAAACACGAAACAATGTTCCAACAGCAAGAAGCAGCTGAAATTTGCTTAATCAATCAATCAATCAATTAATCAAAGTCTACTTGTATAGCCCTTAATCACAAATGTCTGCACAAGCCACAACGGCATCCCCGGCTCAGATCCCACATCAGGCAAGAAAAACTCAACCCAATTGGGACAGCGAGAAACCTGGAAGGGACCGCAGATGTGGGGAGCCCCCCTTGGGTGACTGGGGCAATTAACAAATTGCAGAGTCTGTTAGGAATGGTTGAAAGGACAGTGTTGTATGTGGGAGACAGATGGTGTCGCAGACCCCCTCCTCTGTTTGTGGATGGTTTTTCAACCTTGACATAAATGGCTTCCCTCACTCCTCTTTCGTGGCACCCGTACTCCCGGTCCAGAATGTGTACATTTCATAGGAGTAGTGTTTCTCTCTAAGGTGCAGGTAGACAGCTGCGTTTTTGCCTGAAGGGTTTGCCCGTCTATGCTGTACCATATGTCGGATGTGTTTTGTGTTTTTTCCCCCAAAAAATATGAATCAGTGCATTCATCATTGCATTGGATAGCATACACCAGATTGTTTTTTGGGCTGTGGGGTGTTCGGTCTTTAATAATACCTGGGATTTATATAGCGCTTTTCTAAGTACCCAAAGTCGCTTTACATGTAGAACCCATCATTCATTCACACTTGGTGGTGGTAAGCTACTTTCATAGCCACAGCTGCCCTGGGGTGGACTGACGGAAGCGTGGCTGCAATTTGCGCCAACGGCCCCTCCGACCACCACCTATCATTCATCATTCAATTCACCGGCGTGAGTGGCACCGGGGGCAAAGGGTGAAGTGTCCCGCCCAAGGACACAACGGCAGCGATTTTTGGATGGTAAGAGGCGGGGAGCGAACCTGCAACCCTCAGATTTCTGGCACGGTTGCTCTACCCACTACGCCATGCCGCCCCTTTAGGGTGCACTAGTCTCACACGAGTACAAACTTAATGGACGGCTAAAAGACTGAACGACACTTGGGTTGGATAAAAAAAAATTATTACTGCTGGTAAATAGGACACTGCAGCACCTGCAGTGAGCAAACTCGTCCAAAATATGGTGCCATAGGACAAACAATAAAACACTCTCTCAATGTTTTTGCTTGTTTTTTTTAATAAAAAAATATGTTCATTATAGCCGCCAGCAAAGAAAAATCCATTAATTAGTCGCTCCGTTTTATAAGCCGCAGGGTACAAAGTTTAGGAAAAAGGTAACGGCTTATAGTCCGGAATTTATGGTAAATATCACTTTTCTATCATTGAAGGATTCCCCTACCCACATGCACCCTGCAAACTATGTTACAGTTTCAACACTACCAATGGCCTCACCAAGCCCTCTGTGTTTTGGCTATTTATACTGAACAGTGAAAAATGTTGACTTTTGCAGGCAGTGTGGAAGGCTCTTTTACAAACCCCGTTTCCATATGAATTGGGAAATTGAGTTAGATGTAAATATAAACGGAATACAATGATTTGCAAATCCTTTTCAACCCATATTCAATTGAATGCACTACAAAGACAAGATATTTGATGTTCAAACTCATAAACTTTAATTTTTTTTGCAAATAATAATTAACTTAGTATTTCATGACTGCAACACGTGCCAAAGTAGTTGGGAAAGGGCATGTTCACCACTGTGTTACATGGCCTTTCCTTTTAACAATACTCAGTAAACGTTTGGGAACTGAGGAGACACATTTTTTAAGCTTCTCAGGTGGAATTCTTTCCCATTCTTGCTTGATGTACAGCTTAAGTTGTTCAACAGTCCGGGGGTCTTCGTTGTGGTATTTCAGGCTTCATAATGCACCACACATTTTCAATAGGAGACACAGGTCTGGACTACAGGCAGGCCAGTCTAGTACCCGCACTCTTTTACTATGAAGCCACGTTGATGTAACACGTTGCTTGGCATTGTCTTGCTGAAATAAGCCTTCACAGATGTGTAAGTTACCCATGTCTTGGGCACTAATACACCCCCATACCATCACAGATGCTGGCTTTTCAACTTTACACCTATAACAATCAGGATGGTTCTTTTCCTCTTTGGTCCGGAGGACACGACATCCACAGTTTCCAAAAACAATTTGAAATGTGGACTCATCAGACCACAGAACACTTTTCCATTTTGTATCAGTCCATCTTAGATGAGCTCAGGCCCAGCAAAGCCGACAGTGTTTCTGGGTGTTGTTGATAAACGGTTTTCGCCTTGCATAAGAGAGTTTTAACTTGCACTTACAGATGTTGCGACCATCTGTAGTTACTGACAGTGGGTTTCTAAAGTGTTCCTGAGCCCATGTGGTGATATCTTTTACACACTGATGTCGCTTGTTGATGCAGTACAGCCTGAGGGATCGAAGGTCACAGGCTTAACTGCTTACGTGCAGTGATTTCTCCAGATTCTCTGAACCTTTTGATGATATTATGGACCGTAGATGGTGAAATCCCTAAATTTCTTGCAATAGCTGGTTGAGAAAGGTTTTTCTTAAACTGTTCAACAATTTGCTCACGCATTTGTTGACAGAGTGGTGACCCTCGCCCCATTCTTGTTTGTGAATGACTGAGCATTTTGTGGAATCTACTTTTATACCCAATCATGGCACCCACCTGTTCCAAATTTGCCTGTTCACCTGTGGGATGTTCCAAATAAGTGTTTGATGAGCATTCCTCAACTTTATCAGTATTTATTGCCACCTTTCCCAACTTCTTTGTCACGTGTTGCTGGCATCAAATTATAAAGTTAATGATTATTCGCAAAAAAAAAAAAAGTTTATCAGTTTGAACATCAAATATGTTGTCTTTGTAGCATATTCAACTGAATATGGGTTGAAAATGATTTGCAAATCATTGTATTCCGTTCATATTTACATCTAACACAATTTCCCAACTCATATGGAAACGGGGTTTGTACTTTTCATCTGTCAGACCCTATCAACTGACCAACCCCTCCCTTTCCCCCCCTTCTACTTTGGTGTTAATGGCAGGCACTTGCTGTGTAAATCTCCCTAACAAGAAACTTGATTGTTCTGTTAATGTGTTACTTCCTGTGGGAGTAACAGAACAAAAACATCCAGTGCCTGGAGAGACTCTGACATGAGAACGATCGGACATTAACCCTCTTCAGATTACGCATACCGCGATGAGGGAGACGGATTAACCAAGACTCTCTGGGAATGGGTGTTCCAGAAACATGTTTGAGCCCAAGAAATGTGAACGAGTCAGGGGGTCTTTAGCACTTTATATCCTGAGGTATTTGACGCGGCTTGGACGGGGATGTGAGAACACGGTGGCTCAGAGACCATAAAGTGGGAGAATACGAAACTGTACGAGACCCTTTGGCTGAGCTTGAGAGCAACAGGTCATTTCTGGCAGAGAGAGTGGTGTGTTGCCATGGCAATATGCCTTTTACCCACCCTGGAGTCGTGGGGTGACGCTGCCATCAGCAGTGTGAGTGTTGTTCAAGAAGCAGTGGAGATCAGGGCCTTAATCAGTCAGTACTGATACCAGGGTGAAGAGAGGGGATAGAGCCTGCCTGGGGGCTATTTGGAAGTGGAACAACACACACACACACAAACACACACACACACACACACACACACACACACACACATGCACACATGATCTAAGCTTGAGAGCATAATGGAGTGCATCAAATAAACACAGTTGGGGGTGTGCTAAGTGTGATTAGTTGCAATTCAACTACAGTAAAAGGTAAATTTGTTGGGATTTTGAAACTTTTTCTCACAGAAAATTGACAGTGCTGAACACACAGTGTCCATGTTCTGTGCGTTCTAGATAGTGGAAAACTGCCAGCAAGAGGCGGCTAAAATTGCAGGTAATGAATGGGGAGTCATCTTTTCCACCAATAAAGCCCTCTAAAAACATGCAAAAACTGTTACATTTACATGCGGTGACCTGCATATTAACCAAGCTATTGTCATGATCCTACATGACAGTTTGTACTGAAGGTTAATATTGTACGTGGTTAATATTATACGTTATTGGTGTTTCCAGCACTCTAAGACCCTGTCGACATTAAGCCGGATAACTCATTAAACAAATAATTATTTAGCCTAAACCTCGTTTCAGCCACACTAAATCATTGTTTAAGGTAATTTTTTACACGGGTAAGGGCACGGTCTATTTCTTGAATCTCCGGTTCTTAACTTTGTATGGACTCATTGACCATTTACAAACAGAGTTCAAAGAGGAAGTGACGTCAGAAACACAGCCAGCTACATAATAAAGCGGTTTCGTAACTCAGAGCTATCACTGGAAATAAGGAGGAGAGTCATCTAGACATGCCCGTGTTTCTCCTTCTGTCTGTACAGACGCTTGTGGAAATCACACATGAATACCTTAAGAGAAAGCGATTGCAGCTATTTGGGATACAACACTTCTCAGAGAACTTACGAATGTCCATTTGTCGAAGGAGAGTCAACGAGAATGCGGGCCCCGGTGGATGTGATTAAAAAAAGGTAGCGTGTGCTTTGTATTACCTGGCTGTCGAGGGAAGACTACGGAAAACGGCGAATGCTTTTGGACCAGTAAAGCAGACTGTATCAGTCAGGGGCGCCGAAAAGGGGGGTAAAGGAGACGGATTCTAGGGGCCCATGATGGAGGGGGGCCCAGAGAGGCCCCTAATGATGATGAAATTATAATACAGAAAAAATAATGACACTGTGTTGGGGGCCCTGTAAAGATTATTTTCATGGGGCCCAAAATCCCTAGCGGCGCCCCTGGTATCAGTTATTGTCCGCCATATAAGTCGCGGACTCAACGTCTGGGTCCAGAGTATATAAAGTCACCAAAAACGAATGGACAATGAAGGCAAAAGAGTGAGGAGTGTCCTGACCAGATATCTAGATCCCTAGATTGATTGATGTAAAATGTTCTTTATCACATTGTTTACTTTCACATGTCCATTAAAGATTTGAATAATTTATGATGGCTCAGGTGTGATTCACTTCAATAGGGCCCCACAGCACACTGGATTTCAGTTAATCGAAATACCACAATACTCGATATTGTTCAGATAAGGGGGTTGGAGGGGGACTCTTAAACGACCATTGTGTGTGTGTGTGTGGTCAAGGATAAGGTTAGGTGGGATTTACTCTGAATAACCTTATGGGGCCTTAGTTCTAGTTTCCACTGCTGTGTGCTTACCTTGTCTACTGCTGAGCGCTGGCTCCCACACCAATCAGGACACACCTGTCCATGGTTGTGCCTGGTTGCCAATCAGAGTGTTCTTACACAAGCCCTTTTAAGGGATTAGTGGTTGCAAATACAGAATACACTCTCGATGCTGTTGTTGTTGTTGTTGACAAAAGTAGTTTTCTTTGTTTGTGCTCTGTAAATTTAATGTGGCCAAAAATAATTTACGGTAATGCTTAAAATGACAAAAATACTGTAAAAAAGACATTTGATCATGGATTTGCTTGTTCCTATGTGTTACTATGTTACATGTATTACTACATACTGTATATATAAAATATATTCATAACCTTTATGGACAGAATTCTAGGCGCAGTCAGGGCGTTGAGGGTATCTGGTTTGGTGGCTGCAGGATTAGGTATCTGCTTTTTTGCAGATGATGTGGTCCTGATGGCTTCATCTGGCCAAGATCTTCAGCTCTCACTGGATTGGTTCGCAGCCGAGTGTGAAGCGACTGGGATGGGAATCAGCACCTCCAAGTCCGAGTCCATGGTTCTCGCCCGGAAAAGGGTGGAGTGCCATCTCCGGGTTGGGGAGGAGATCTTGCCCCAAGTGGAGGAGTTCAAGTACCTCGGAGTCTTGTTCACGAGTGAGGGAAGTGTGGATCGTGAGATGGACAGGCGGATCGGTGCGGCGTATTCAGTAATGCGGACGCTGTATCGATCCGTTGTGGTGAAGAAGGAGCTGAGCCGGAAGGCAAAGCTCTCGATTTACCGGTCGATCTACGTTCCCATCCTCACCTATGGTAATGAGCTTTGGGTCATGGCCGAAAGGAGAAGATCACGGGTACCAGCGGCTGAAATGAGTTTCCTCCGCCGGGTGGCGGGGCTCTCCCTTAGAGATAGGGTGAAAAGCTCTGTCATCCGGGAGGAGCTCAAAGTAAAGCCGCTGCTCCTCCACATCGAGAGGAGCCAGATGAGGTGGTTCGGGCATCTGGTCAGGATGCCACCCGAACACCTCCCTAGGGGGGTGTTTAGGGCACGTCCGACCGGTAGGAGGCCACGGGGAAGACCCAGGACACGTTGGGAAGACTATCTCTCCCGGCTGGCCTGGGAACGCCTCGGTATCCCCCGGGAGGAGCTGGACGAAGTGGCTGGGGAGAGGAAAGTCTGGGCTTCCCTGCTTAGGCTGCTGCCCCCGCGACCCGACCTCGGATAAGCGGAAGAAGATGGATGGATGGATGGATGTATATATAAAAGATTGTTGGAGGTTTACAGAGGTCTTTATGGGCAAACTAGGTCAATTACCTTAATTGTTTGCCGTTGCTTGCTAGCAGCTTTTCACTATTTAGAGCGAACAGTGAAAGATATGTGTTCTTGTCGTACATAAGAATTGGGAATGA
This sequence comes from Nerophis lumbriciformis, assembly GCF_033978685.3. NCBI lineage: Eukaryota > Metazoa > Chordata > Actinopteri > Syngnathiformes > Syngnathidae > Nerophis > Nerophis lumbriciformis. The sequence goes on along the minus strand of NC_084555.2, from coordinate 15,400,201 downwards.
TGGGAAAAATACAAATAAAGTTTAGTTATCTTTATACAAACAAATTATAACAAAAACAATTTCAAAACAATCCTACAATCTTATATCCTACAAAGGATTGTTCTATGTGTTTTGTCCTCTTGTCCACATGCAAATGTAGGTTTTGTTCTTAAAAACTGAGGCCCTGTCTACATAACTCCTTAAACGAATAACTATTTAGCCTAAACCCCGTTTCAGCCACACTAACCCATCGTTTAAGGTGGCTCTCCTTGGATATTTTTTTAAACGGGTCAGTGTGCCGTCTATTTCTTGAATCTCAGGCTCTTAGCTCTGTATGGACTCATTGATCGTTTATAAACTGAGTTCGGAGAGGAAGTGACGTCAGAAAGAACGCGTCACAGACAGCTTCATAACAACCGGTTTCCACTCGGAGGTAACCACTGGAAGGATGGAGGCAAGTCATCCAGACATGCCCATGTTTCTCCTGCTTCTACAGGCGCTTGTAGAAATCACACATGAACACCTTTAGAGAAGCAAACGGGCGATTGCAGCTATTTGGGATACTACACATCTCAGACGGCAACATAGCAATGTTGAGCGACGGTTTTGGATAAGGCCTGGAAGAACGGTAGCCTGGTGGGATATGTTGTGCCAGAGGAATGGCAAGAGAACTTTCAAATGTCCAGGTCAGCTGTGATTCTACTTAGCGAAAAACGTTGTTCATTTGTCGAAGGGGAGATAACGAGAATGCCGGCTCCCGTGGATGTGATAAAAAAAGGTAGCGTGTGCTTTGTATTACCTGGCTGACGAGGGAAGACTACGGAAAACAGCGAATGCATTTGGACTGGCAAAGCAGACTGTATCAGTTATTGTCCGCCATGTATGTCAAGATCTAGTTTTGTACTCCATAATTACTGTGAAGCCATGAAGTGGTTGCGGCCGTCGAGTACAACCACCAATTTCAGCCTCCAAGCACAGGCAGGATTGCAAGAATGGAAAATGAAGGTGAAGGTAATAGAGTGAGGAGTGTCCTGACCAGATATCTAGATCCCTACACTGCAAAAAGTCAGTGTTCAAAAACAAGAAAATAAAATACAAAAATTAGGGGTATTTTATTTGAACTAAGCAAAACGATCTGCCAATAGAACAAGAACATTCGGCTTGTCAAGACTTTCCAAAACAAGTAGAATTAGCTAACCTCAATGAACCCAAAAATACCTTTAAATAAGTATATTCTCACTAAGAACAAGTGCACTTTTCTTGGTAGAAAAAGAAAATTGACCGTTTTGCTCAATATGTTGAAAAATATTCTTAAATTAAGTAAATGCTAGTGCCATTATCTTGACATCATGATATGCGCTCGGCATCATGATTTTTTTTTTCATGCTTGAAGTAATAAATTATTACTTTAAATGACACAGCTTTGCAACACTTGATATTCTAGTTTCAAGCATGTTTTACTCAATATAGGACATAAAATCTCAGCAACAAGCTGTAATATCTTACTGAGATAATTTAGGACCAAAACACTTAAAAGGGAACATTATCACAATTTCAGAAGGGTTAAAACCATTAAAAATCAGTTCCCAGTGGTTTATTTTATTTTTCGAAGTTTTTTTCAAAATTTTACCCATCACGCAATATCCCTAAAAAAAGCTTCAAAGTGCCTGATTTTAACCATCGTTATATACACCCGTCCATTTTCCTGTGACGTCACACAGTGATGCCAATACAAACAAACATGGCGGATAGAACAGCAAGGTATAGCGGATTCAGACTCTGATTTCAGCGGCTTAAGCGATTCAACAGATTACGCATGTATTGAAACGGATGGTTGTAGTGTGGAGGCAGGTAGCGAAAACGAAATTGAAGAAGAAACTGAAGCTATTGAGCCATATCGGTTTGAACCGTATGCAAGCGAAACCGACGAAAAAGACACGACAGCCAGCGACACGGGAGAAAGCGAGGACGAATTCGGCGATCGCCTTCTAACCAACGATTGGTATGTGTTTGTTTGGCATTAAAGGAAACTAACAACTATGAACTAGGTTTACAGCATATGAAATACATTTGGCAACAACATGCACTTTGAGAGTGCAGACAGCCCATTTCAGGCGCGCTAAGAACATATATTTTTCCACGATTTCAGCACTCAGGTTAACCATACCTAAATAGACACAAAATACTGCATTACACTAGACTACCCGAATGTACTCGAATGATTGAAAAAAATAAATGTTTTTAAGCTAAATTATTGGTAAACACAGTTTATGTATAATAATTTACGTAAAACCGCGAGTAATTAATAAAGTTTTCATCAATTAATATATTCTGTAGACATACCCTCATCCGCTCTCTTTTCCTGAAAGCTGATCCGTCCAGTTTTGGAGTTGATGTCAGCATCTGATTTGAGTGTCACAGGATATCCACACATTCTTGCCATCTCTGTCTTAGCATAGCTTTCATCGGTAAAGTGTGCGAAACAAACGACTGACCATTTCGTCGGCTTTCCCCACAGCCTCGTATTTTGAACAAATTTCGTCCAATTTCTTGCCACTTTCGCATCTTTGGGCCACTGGTGCAACTTGAATCCGTCCCTGTTCGTGTTGTTACACCCCCGACAACACACCGACGAACGTGAGAAAATGGCGGATTGCTTCCCGATGTGACATCACATTGTGACGTCATCGCTCCGAGAGCGAATAATAGAAAGGCGTTTAATTCGCCAAAATTCACCCATTTAGAGTTCGGAAATCGGTTAAAAAAATATATGGTCTTTTTTCTGCAACATCAAGGTATATATTGACGCCTACATAGGTCTGGTGATAATGTTCCCCTTTAAAACAAGTAAAACACTCTAACATAAAATCTGCTTAGTGAGAAGAATTATCTTATCAGACAGAAAATAAGCAAATATCACCCTTATTTGAGATAATTATTCTTACTTAGATTTCAGTTTTTGCTTTGTAGATTGATTGTTGTAAAATGTTCTTTATCACATGGTTTACTTTCACGTTTCCTTGAAATATTTGATTCATGTATGATGGCTCAGGTGTGATTCACTACAATAGTCTAACAGCTCATGGCAAGTAAAGTTTACTCTTAAAAAAAATGTAGCAATAGGCTACATTGAAATACTTCACATACCAGAGGATACACTTTGAAGCAGGTCAGAGGTGACTATGACATAATATATGCGCGTCTGCCATTTTTCGCGCATGCGTACTAGGTCATGTTGCGGCGGCCAACGCAGGGAGCAGTGGGTCTTAAACCATACATTGTGTGTGTGGACAGGGATAAGGTTAGGTGGGTTATATCCTGTATCCGGCTTAGTGTAGAGGCACTCTAGGTTTTTGCAAAGTGTTTGCGTGTGGACAGGCAAAACAGATTATTTGGATATGTGTCAAATCTGCAACATTATACCATGTTCTAAACTTTTTTTGACACGAGACTATTAGGTTATGGACTTACGAGTCTTATCGCACGCTCAGTTGACTTTATTGATGAACAGAGGTGTTTTAACGCCACCAAGTCAGCTCTGGCTGCTTTTTCAGGCTTTTGTTCGAATGGCAACAAAATGTGCAGGACAGCTGCGGTGAATAGTTGTTTTTTTGCGTCGATTATTTTTAAACACCACTCTAGTGGATGGAAAAGGTGTTTTTGGAAGTGTCTTTGTTCATGTTTGAATAGTCAGTGTATTCACTTATTATCCACTAAAATAATGTCTGTCTGAATAACTGGCCACACAAGTGAGTATGAACATACAGTACAGTGATTCCATGGTAGTGGTCTGGGGATGCATGAGTGCTGTTGGCACTGGGGAGCTGCGGTTCACAGAGAGAAATTCAAGCACTGTGACTTTCTATAGTTAAGCCCCCTTCTTAATAAATACTTATTAAATACCCCTAATGCACATTGTCAAACCTAACATGTTTGAGAATGTGAGAATGTTTGAGGATTTAAGTCCCATCTTAAAACTCATTTGTATACTCTAGCCTTTAAATAGACCCCCTTTTTCGACCAGTTGATCTGCCGTTGCTTTTCCTTTCTCCTCTGCTCCCCCTATCCCTTGTGGAAGGGGAGACACACAGCTCCGGTGGCCATGGATGAAGTGCTGGCTGTCCAGAGTCGGGACCCGGGGTGGACCGCTCGCCTGTGTATCGGTTGGGAACATCTCTGCGCTGCTGCCGTCTCCGCTCGGGATGGTTTCCTGCTGACCCCACTATGGACTGGACTCTTACTATTATGTTGGATCCACTATGGATTGTACTCTCACAATATTATGTCAGACCCACTCGACATCCATTGCATTTGGTCTCCCCTAGAGGGGGGGTGTGGGGGGGTTACCCACATATGTGGTCCTCTCCAAGGTTTCTCATAGTCATTCACATCGACATCCCACTGGGGTGAGTTTTTCCTTGCCCTTATGTGGGCTCTGTACCGAGGATGTTGTTGTGGCTTGTGCAGCCCTTTGAGACACTTGTGATTTAGGGCTATATAAATAAACATTGATTGATTGATTGATTGATTGATGCATTTTTTTTTTTGCTGGTTATTTTGTGCAAATTCCCAATTTCTCAACCATTGCTCAACAAATGTAAGCAATGGTATAGTTATTGAATTGTTAAATTAATAGATAATGTAGGAGTCCGGTCCATCGGGAAGCCAACAGATAATCATAGGGGGATCAGCCTACTGCTCTGGGTGGTAGAGTGACCCACTCTACCACTTGGGTCAGTTCGCACCCCATCCAGACGAGTACCTTTCCAGAAAATGTGCAGTTTGGTGGAGAGCAGTGTGCTCCTATTGCTTTTCTCAACCCAAACTCCTATTGGGTCTTTGTCAGCAAAATGTTCTCAGGCACAATTATGTGCATAAAGCAATGTTGTGGAAAATGATAATATATCGCAAATAGGTTACTCACATCTTCTTAACAAACATATGTTTAGCTTCTTTTTTTTTAGGTTCACTAGTTTAGGTACATTCTTTGATATAGCCTCAATGTACTGCAGTGACATGCAGTCACTAGAGGCAGGCCTCACCTGCCATCATGGAAAGAAAAAAAATGTAAAAAGAAAAAATGTTTATTAAATTGTTATATGTATCCAGTGATTATACTATAAAGTTACTTTCCATTTAACTTCACCAGTTTTAGATTATTTTTATTTAAAATCGCTGCATTTTCACATTTGCCGTTCAAATACTGAGAAGAGACGGTGCGGTGAACAGCAGCCAGTCACTGCGTTGTGCCTCAACATGGATTGCAGACTCGGCTAACTGCTGGCCTGCTGTGCAGTGAGACCGTATTGCTATTTGAACTATATTATACATTTCCATAGTTCAGTTAGCTGAGGTATATAATGTACAGTGTGTTTTGTCAACAACTGTATGTGTGTAACGTATTTCTTGTGCTGAGCGATCATAAAACGGCTGCAAAAGACGCACTGGCTGAGGCTCGTAGTAATCCCGCCTCCTGCACCCCCGCCGTAGAATGCAACCCCTGACGGAAGTGTTATATCAACTAAAGCCCACACTTAAACTTTCCACGTGCAAGATTGAATCTATTTAAAAAAGTTATTTCATAAGAAGTCAAAAAGTGCAAAAACAATAATGTTCGTGTTGGAGGAGTTGTGAATGACTGCAGGGCCACAACCATTAGGTACACCTGCAGACTAATTCACAACTCCTCCAACATGAACATTATTGTTTTTGCACTTTTTGGCTTCTTATTAAATAACTTTTGTAACCTATTTTTATGGGCTTTCCTCTTTGTGATGTCAAGTTCCTGTTATGCGCTGTTATACAGTATATACCTTGAGCTCTTATTTTGAAGGCGCTAAGAGCGGAAGTGATGACACGTTGGAGTGGAGCGGAGGTTTTTGAAAGAAGGTAAATAAAGTGGTCCTCGTGTAAACTGGAGCCTCCGTGTTTGTTATTTTGTAGTTTCATACAGTATAGGCGACATTTATAAACCCTCGGTTACACTTTTTTAAATAGATTCAATCTTGCACGTGGAATGTTTAAGTGAGGGCTTTAGTTGATATAACACTCCCGTCAGGGGGTGCATTTTACGGCGAGCGTGCATTAATCCAGCACAACAGCGGCGCATGGAATTCATTTATAAGTAAAGGTAAGACCATAATAACATTTTTTTTATTAAATGTGCTTTTTGTGTGCTACAGTTTGTATGTGTAAAGTTAAAGTTAAGTTAAAGTACCAATGATTATCACACACACACTAGGTGTAATGAAATGTGTCCTCTGCATTTGACCCATCCTCTTCTTCGCCCCCTGGGAGGTGAGGGGAGCAGTGGGCAGCAGCGGTGCCGCGCCCGGGAATCATTTTTGGTGATTTAACCCCCAATTCCAACCCTTGATGCTGAGTGCCAAGCAGGGAAGAATGCTGGTATGAGCTTTTAAACATAACCCGTTAACTGCTGCCAATCAAATGGTGAATAAGATACTCTTTAGGGTTCATATGTTTGTAAATCTGACTGTGATGAAGTCAGTGCCTCACCAGCCATGAACCTCACCGCACGTCACTGATGTACTGTATGTACAAAGTATCCAATGAAATTCTACTAATGCTACATATAGCTATATAACTGCATTACAGAGTATCTACAAATGGTTGTTTTTCAGTTATTTTTGCATCTGTCATGCATATATATCTTGTGAGGAATGTACTGTTCCAATTGCTCATGTAATCAAATATGTGCACCAAGTCATTGAGTCTCAAATGAAAATATGTCTTAAAGTTATGTTAGGAAACTTACTAACTGACCAACCATCTGATTCACACTATCTCCATCCAAGACGTGTTTATTTCCAGAATGTGATTGTATCAAATTTGTCTCGTCTTTAACGTTGTCATCAGAAAAGAAGAAAAAAAAAACGGGCTTGGCGGCTGCAAGGCACACACTGGTGGCTTCGGGGAGCCAAAAGCACTTTATTTATGTTTGGATGGCAGCGGGTGCTCAGTTCTGCTTGGCATCCACAGTGAGCTGTGGTCTTTGGCTCCTCTTTGCATCCCCCCCTTGTGCCTCAAACATGCACGCTACCCGACTCCACCGGGGCCCGCTGCAACTTGTGGATGTATGCATATGCACGCGTCTGGAACGGCGCACGTATGCTGTATGTTCGTGTTTTCATCTTTTACGCTCCCCTCTTTTTGCTTTCTGCACTTAAAGGGGAACATTATCACCAGACCTATGTGAGCGTCAATATATACCTTGATGTTGCAGAAAAAAGACCATATATTTTTTTAATCGATTTCCGAACTCTAAATGGGTGAATTTTGGCGAATTAAATGCCTTTCTATTATTCGCTCTCGGAGCGATGACGTCACGTTGTGACGTCACATCGGGAAGCAATCCGCCATTTTCTCAAACACCGAGTCAAATCAGCTCTGTTATTTTCCGTTTTTTCGACTGTTTTCCGTACCTTGGAGACATCATGCCTCGTCGGTGTGTTGTCGGAAGGTGTAACAACACGAACAGGGACGGATTCAAGTTGCACCAGTGGCCCAAAGATGCGAAGGTGGCAAGAAATTGGACGTTTGTTCCGCACACTTTACCGACGAAAGCTATGCTACGACAGAGATGCAAGAATGTGTGGATATCCTGCGACACTCAAAGCAGATGCATTTCCAATGATAAAGTCAAAGAAATATGCCGCCAGACCCCCATTGAATCTGCCGGAGTGTGTGAGCAATTCAGGGACAAAGGACCTCGGTAGCACGGCAAGCAATGGCGGCAGTTTGTTCTCGCAGACGAGCGAGCTAAACCCCCTGGATGTCTTGGCTCACACCGTCCCTTATGCCACCGAAGATTATCAAGAGAAGAATATCGACCCTAGCTTCCCTGGCCTGCTGACATCAACTCCAAAACTGGACAGATCAGCTTTCAGGAAAAGAGAGCGGATGAGGGTATGTCTACAGAATATATTAATTGATGAAAATTGGGCTGTCTGTACTCTCAAAGTGCATGTTGTTGCCAAATGTATTTCATATGCTGTAAACCTAGTTCATAGTTGTTAGTTTCCTTTAATGCCAAACAAACACATACCAATCGTTGGTTAGAAGGCGATCGCCGAATTCGTCCTCGCTTTCTCCCGTGTCGCTGGCTGTCGTGTCGTTTTTGTCGGTTTCGCTTGCATACGGTTCAAATCGATATGGCTCAATAGCTTCAGTTTCTTCTTCAATTTCGTTTTCGCTACCTGCCTCCACACTACAACCATCCGTTTCAATACATGCTTAATCTGTTGAATCGCTTAAGCCGCTGAAATCCGAGTCTGAATCCGAGCTAATGTCGCTATAGCTTGCTGTTCTATGCTCCATGTTTGTTTGTGTTGGCATCACTATGTGACGTCACAGGAAAATGAACGGGTGTATATAACGATGGTTAAAATCAGGCACTTTGAAGCTTTTTTTAGGGATATTGCGTGATGGGTAAAATTTTTAAAAAAGCTTCGCAAAATAAAATAAGCCACTGGGAAATGATTTTTAATGGTTTTAATCCTTCTGAAATTGTGATAATGTTCCCCTTTAATATTACATACAAAGGAAAAACAGCAGCAATTACTTCAAATATCTACGCTTTTACTGTATCGGGACGAGAAGTATCCCTTCATTGAGCACTGATGGAGTTTTACAGCAATTTAAACTCAGGTGCAGTACATCTAAGTGCACTCAAATTCAAAGAAAAAAAAAATAATGATTGAGTTGAGAACTTGAGATAAACCTAAATGCAACAAACCAATATTTTATAATAAAGGCTTCTATTTCTGCTCAAAACCTACTTAAGACCAGAAGCAGAACAACAGGCGATACTGTTATTTTGCCTTAATGGGGAACTGCATTTGCCCATGGTTCACAATTATTATGAGAGACAAAAGGGGAACATTTTTAATTTTTTTCGCTTTCTAACATATACAAATTGTCTCGTTCTCGGTGGCTAGCAATGCAGCTAATGGAGCAATCAATTCTACCTCTAAATCACTTTAAAAATGCATTCAAAAACTGTCAAATATACTTATGTTCCGCAACCTGCATGATAACCAAGCTGTAGCAACATTATTATTGTAAGAGTGAACACTGAAGAACAATGTTTTTGGCATAATAATACATCGGCGTGCTTTGGTATTAGCCGTAAAAGCTAACTACGGCAAGAGATAAGCTAGCTTCTATATTTTCAAGTATTTCTCATATATATATATATATATATATATATATATATATATATATATATATATATATATATATATATATATATATATAAGTTAAAGTTAAAGTACCAATGATTGTCACAGACACACTAGGTGTGGTGAAATTATTCTCTGCATTGGACCCATCACTCTTGATCACCCCCTGGGCGGTGAGGGGAACAGTGGGCAGCAGCGGTGGCCGCGCCCGGGAATCATTTTTGGTGATTTAACCCCCGATTCCAACCCTTGATGCTGAGTGCCAAGCAAGGAGGTGATGGGTCCCATTTTTATAGTCTTTGGTATGACTCAGCCGGGTTTTGAACTCACAACCTACCGATATCAGGGCGGACACTCTAACATATATATATATATATATATATATATATATATATATATATATATATATGCTATAATCCGTTCATGAATGAGTATATCCGTTCGGCCACCGTGTTCAATGGAGAAGTCTGATCTACAAAATCTGCAGGCAGCAAACCCCTTCCCCTTCCGAGCTGTCCTGGATGAACTGAAATTCTTTTTTCCAATCATTTTGGAACTTGCAAGCGTACTTCTTCTTCTTACTCGTCGTCGCCATGTCTCTTCTTCGTTCTTCTGCTTCGTCTCTGTCAAGTTTTTGGACATTACTACTTGCCGTAGTTTTGAAGCAAAGGGAATCCAAATGTTGTGTGTCAGTGTATTAACCTGCCGGCTGGAATAAACACACGCTGAGAAATAGCTCCGTGCCTGCCTACTTTATGGGTTATATATAAACCTATGGATAACGGAGACATATACAATAGTCTCCTTTTCAGGTGAGAGAGGACGCTAAAGGCAGTGCCTTTAAGGCACGCCCCCAATATTGTTGTCCGGGAGAAATTCGGGAGAATGGTTGCCCCGGGAGATTTTTGGGAGGGGCACTGAAATTCGGGAATCTCTCGGGAAAATCGGGAGGGTTAGCAAGTATGAGTAAGAACACAAGTTGTTGCCTGAAGCCAGATGTGCACCGCTAAGGAAACAGAAATCAATGCGCGGAAAAAATCAGTCCCGGAAATTATTAAAATGATCAAAATACGGTAAATATTGTACATACTGCATATTATTATGAACGTGTCTATTACTACATTATATATATATATATATATACTTGCAGCGTGTATACAAAACGTTGACGGAGGGTTTTGAAGTTGGTTTAGAGGGCTTTGAAGGCTAAAATGGTGACTCCCATTAGCCGCAACTTTCAAACATTTTTTATCTTTAAAATCGTAAAAAAAAGACATTTGTTCTTGTCTCTCATAATGATTGTGAACGATAGGCAAAATTCCAAAAAAGTGCCGTTCCCCTTTAAGTGAATAATACACTTAAACATGAGTTGATCCCCAAATCGCACTTAAAGGGGAACTGCACTGTTGTTGTTTTTTTTAGAATTTTGCCTATCATTCACAGTCCTTATGTAAGACACACACACATACATTTTTTTTTTTAACATTCTAACTGACAAATAAACATTTGCAAAAGTCAATTAACAATGGAGCATATGTGAGTCGCTCTATTCCGCCGAAAAATCTAAGTTGAATGTCAAAGTTTACTTTTTATTAACTTTTCGGTTTATGGCTGCAACCTTCTACTATCCAGGTGAGAGGCATTGTTTTTAATCTGGTGTCAATTTCACCAACTCAGAGGCGATGCAGCAGCTCACTGGCTCAAAATGTCATTATAGCAGCCTAAGCTAGTTCGCTCTCTGTCATCACAGCGCTGCAAAAAATAGGTTGTCTGCTTTAGCGCTAGGGACGGGAATTGATGAGATTTTTTCGATTCTGATTCCACTTTCGGTTCTGTTTACTGATTTGGTTCCTTAACGGTTCTCCTATCGGTTCTTATTTGGAGACAAAAAATAAGACAAAAAAGGGTGAAATAGCATACATTGTGTTTAGTTTAGAGGTAAGATGACCTTACAAAGACTAGAGTGAGGTCTCAAGAGGCACATACTTAGTATAGAAGAAAAATATAACTTTTTTTCTCAGAAAATGTAAGATTTCAAAAACTGAAAGCCATGATGATCAGAATTATAATCACATAAAGGATTGACATATCTCACTTTGCATGTAAAGAGTTAATAACAATTATTAGTTTCACATTTGAAGTTAATTACTGACATGAATAGACTTTTACACAATGATCACATTTTATGTGTTTCACCTGTGTACTATAATGACTGAGAGAAACTCTGGTTGCAGGAAAACATGCAACTTTTCTCTGACTACAATGGAACATTCACTTACCGAAAATGCAAACTTTTGACCACAAATGTAGTCGCTGCTCGGTGACATTCATCTCACGCAGACGTGAATCGGGGCTGCGATCTGACGTCGCTACGCAACATTGCATTATTGGCTTTATTTTAACAAAACAATCTTACAGTATATACTATTGCAAGTTTGTCCTTAAACAAAATAGTGAACATACTAGACAACTTGTCTTTTAGTAGTAAGTAAGCAAACAAAGACTCCTAATTTAGTCTGCCGACATATGCAGTAACATTTTGTGTTATTTTCCATTCTATCATTTTGTCAAAATTATTAAGGACAAGTGGTAGAAAATGAATTATTAATCTACTTGTTCATTTACTGTTAATATCTGCTTACTTTCTCTTTTAACATGTTCTATCTACACTTCTGTTATAATGTAATAATCATTTATTCTTCTGTTGTTTGGATGCTTTAATTAGTTTGGGATGATACCACAAATTTGGGTATCAATCCGATACCAAGTCATTACAGGATCATACACTGGTCATATTCAAAGTCCTCATGTGTCCAGGGACGTATTTCTTGAGTTTATAAATATAATATATATTTTTTTAAAAATGAAAAAAGATGTTGTGATGCCAAAAAATATCAATGTAATCATAGTAGTGTCGACTTGATGCGCGCCTGTACTTGGTATCATTACAGTGGAGGTCAGGTGTAGATCCACCAATGGTGATTGTTTATATTTTGATGCCGGTGAGCTACGGTGTGTAGTGAAGCATGTTTAGTTATTCCTCGTCCTGCAGGGATGATACTTGTAAGAAACTTACTTTACTTGTCGCCATAGAGGCGAGAATTAGTGATTTAGAAGTAGCTAAAACACTGCTGACTGCGGCTGGATTTTATGTCTTAAAGCACCACTTCCTGAGGGCGTTTCAGTGTTATAACTTCACCTTTATTGTTAGTTTTTAAGCCAAAATGCGTCCGTTCTCCCTTTTCTGTCTACACACTGTGTCTGTTTGTGTCTGTTTGTAAGTAGGATTGTGCGCTGCCGAACATGCTCGTCTGCTCGTAAACAAACAATGTCACAACGTGATGACGACGTGGGGAGGGTGGTTACTTTTCAGAAGCGGTATAGTACCGAATATGATTCATTAGTCTCGCGGTATACCGTACAACCCTATACCATACAAATGTAAAAATGTCGACTTGGATTTTGTGTAACATACACTATATGCTTGTATATTTTTTTTCATTCTTCTCTCAAGTTTAAAAATAAGTTAGCCTCTGTGATACATAATAAAAACCACACTCTCCTCACAATCTTCTTCTACAAAAAAAAAAGCAAAACTCTCAGCACATTTGTCCTTTGATATTTGCTAAGAAAATGTTTTGTGTGTTAGGCTGACTTATTTGATTCGGAATTGTACGACCTTGTTCGACTTTGTTGCGTTATTAAAATTTACAACAAAGACGACAGGTGACAAAATAATCCGACCCGACTAAGTAACCTTTTGCAAGTTTTCACATGTCAAATGTCTTCAACGCCTGCTTAGTATATAATTTATATTGCCTACATTTAGTGTATAAACCGAAACAAGGCCAGTCGCCTTAAAAGGAAACACGGCCCTTTTCCTTGCTCCGGAGTTCTGCTGGGTCTGCTGAGGCTCAAAAACCCAGAGATCCGTAGCCTGCGTTTCCTCATGTTGCAGCAGCCAGTGTAGCCGCAGAGAGCCCGGGAAGAGGTTGATTCTGGTCGTCCGCGGACAGATAACGGAAGATACGGGCGACTAATTTGGTCATGTGCAGGGCGGCCGGATGACGAGAGGGCTGATAAAGAAAACATGGCAAATAGATGTAGCAGTCAGCTTTGCTGCTGAAGTAGGATGTGAACTCTGTGCAGATCCTGCTGGAGTTTAAGTGTGTCAGGACTCTGATTATTGGCCTTTTGATCCTCCAATCACTTTTTATGTTTTAAGTATCCTGATCAGGGTGACAGGTGAACAGGAGTCAGCTGACACCCTGGACCCTGGCAGTCAAGCACAGGACACACAGACAAACAATTAACATTCATTACAGACCCCACTTAACTAAGTGGACCCCACTTAACCAGTGGTCAGAAACCAGACTCCCTAGAACTGTATGCTCTATATCTAGCTATTTTAATATTTTATCAAGAAACCCTCACATGTAAGTATAACATCTTCCCAAGTTTTTAGAGAAAATATAATATTTGTGTCTATTATCATTTTATTACTGAATGGTTACGCAAGTAAAATATGCATTTTATTTTTTCTTGACGTATAAATGTTACGATGCTACAATGCTCGTGTTAAACAATCCCGTAGCGTCAAATCATAATCAATCAATCAATCAATGTTTATTTATATAGCCCTAAATCACAAGTGTCTCAAAGGGCTGCACAAGCCACAACGACATCCTCGGTATAGCCCACATAAGGGCAAGGAAAAACTCACCCCAGTGGGACGTCGATGTGAATGACTATGAGAAACCTTGGAGAGGACCGCATATGTGGGTAACCCCCCCCTCTAGGGAGACCGAATGCAATGGATGTCGAGTGGGTCTAACATAATATTGTGAGAGTCCAGTCCATAGTGGATCCAGCATAACAGTAAGAGTCCAGTCCACAGTGGGGTCAGCAGGAAACCATCCCGAGCGGAGACGGGTCAGCAGCGCAGAGATGTTCCCAACCAATATACAGGCGAGCGGTCCACCCCGGGTCCCGACCCCGGACAGCCAGCACCCCATCCATGGCCACCGGATCTGTGTGTCTTCCCCTCCACAAGGGATAGGGGGGAGCAGAGGAGAAAAGAAAAGAAACGGCAGATCAACTGGTCTAAAAAAAGGGGGGCTATTCAAAGGCTAGAGTATACAAATGAGTTTTGAGATGGGACTTAAATGTTTCTACTGAGGTAGCATCTCTAATTGTTACCGGGAGGGCATTCCATAGTGCTGGAGCCCGAATAGAAAACGCTCTACAGCCCGCAGACTTTTTTTGGGCTCTGGGAATCACTAATAAGCCGGAGTTCTTTGAACGCAGATTTCTTGCCGGGACATATGGTACAATACAATCGGTAAGATAGGCTGGAGCTAGACCGTGTAGTATTTTATACGTAAGTAGTAAAACCTTAAAGTCGCATCTTAAGTGCACAGGAAGCCAGTGCAGGTGAGCCAGTATAGGCGTAATATGATCAAACTTTCTTGTTCTTGTCAAAAGTCTAGCAGCCGCATTTTGTACCAACTGTAATCTTTTAATGCTAGACATAGGGAGACCCGAAAATAATACGTTACAGTAATCGAGACGAGACGTAACGAACGCATGAATAATGATCTCAGCGTTGCTAGTGGACAAAATGGAACGAATTTTAGCGATATTACGGAGATGAAAGAAGGCCGTTTTAGTAACTCTCTTAATGTGTGACTCAAAGGAGAGAGTTGGGTCGAAGATAATACCCAGATTCTTTACTGAGTCGCTTTGTGTAATTGTTTGGTTGTCAAATGTTAAGGTGGTATTATCAAATAAATGTCGGTGTTTAGCAGGACCGATAATCAGCATTTCCGTTTTCTTAGTGTTGAGTTGCAAGAAGTTAGCGGACATCCATTGTTTAATTTCATTAAGACACGCCTCCAGCTGACTACAATCCGGCGTGTTGGTCAGCTTTAGGGGCATGTAGAGTTGGGTGTCATCAGCATAGCAATGAAAGCTAACACCGTATTTGCGTATGATGTCGCCTAGCGGCAGCATGTAAATACTAAAGAGTGCAGGGCCAAGAACCGAACCTTGGGGGACTCCGCATGTTACCTTAACATAGTCCGAGGTCACATTGTTATGGGAGATGCATTGCATCCTGTCAGTAAGATAGGAGTTAAACCACGACAAGGCTAAGTCTGACATACCAATACGTGTTTTGATACGCTCTAATAAAATATTATGATCGACGGTATCGAAAGCAGCGCTAAGATCAAGAAGCAGCAACATAGATGACGCATCAGAATCCATCGTTAGCAGTAGATCATTAGTCATTTTTGCGAGGGCTGTCTCCGTAGAGTGATTTGCCCTGAAACCGGATTGAAAAGGTTCACAGAGATTGTTAGACACCAAGTGTTCATTTAGCTGCTGTGCGACAATTTTTTCGAGGATTTTCGAGATAAACGGAAGGTGGGACACCGGCCGGTAGTTTACCATGAGGTCAGGATCGAGGTTAGGTCTTTTGAGCAAAGGATGAATAACCGCTTTTTTGAATGCTAGTGGAACAGTGCCAGAGGAAAGTGATAAGTTTATAATATTTAGCACTGATGGACCTAATAATACAAAAAGCTCCTTGATAAGTTTCCCAGGAAGTGGGTCAAGTAAACATGTTGTTTGTTTTGTCCCATTGACACATCTTAACAATTCCTCTAATGTTATTTCATCAAAGAGAGAGAAACTATTTTGGAGGGCGGTATCCTTCGTAGATACAGTTGTATCTGTGTTAATAGAACCCAGTTGTAGCTGCGATGCATTGTCTTTAATCTCCTTTCTAATGAGTTAAATTTTCTTATTAAAGAAATTCATAAAATCATCTGCTGAGTGGGTGGAGCTACTGGGAGGAGTCCCTTGTTGGGTTAGCGATGCTACTGTACTAAACAAAAATTTCGGATCATTTTTGTTGAGGTGGATGAGATTTGAGTAATATTTAGCTTTAGCTAGGGTAAGCATGTGTTTATAAGTTGTTAAACTATCACTCCATGCTTGATGGAAAACCTCAAGTTTAGTAGCGCGCCATTTGCGTCCCAGCTTTCTACATGATAATTTATGGGCTCTAGTTTCTTCTGTAAACCATGGGGTGCGCCTTTTAGGGGCTCTTTTAAGCTTTAGCGGTGCTATACTATCAATGGTGTCGCGCAGGGCGTCGTTAAAGTTGTTAGTGAGGTTATCAATAGAGCCGACATAGTTTGGGAATGGTGCCATTACCGAAGGCAGTAGGCCAGCAAGAGTCATCGTTGTGGCAGCATTAATGTTGCGGCTGCTATAGTAGTTATTATTATTAGTTTGTTGACAATGAGTCAGAACTTCGAATTTTATAAGGTAATGATCGGACATTACTTTAGTATACGGGAGTATCGTAACTTTGGAGGTGGTGACACCCCTGACCAGCACTAGATCTATCGTATTTCCGTTGCGATGCGTAGGTTCATTTATTATTTGTGTAAGACCACAGCTATCAATTATAGTCTGGAGCGCCATGCACTGAGGGTCCGATGGGGTATTCATATGGATATTAAAGTCCCCCATTATGATTATATTGTCGGCGTGCGTCACTAAATCAGCAACGAACTCTGAAAATTCACTGATGAAGTCCGAATTGGGTCCTGGGGGGCGGTAGATAACAGCCAGGTGGAGAGGCAGCGGTGTGACAAACCTCATAGTAAGCATCTCAAACGAGTTATATTTATTATTTAGGTTCGGGGTAAGATTAAAGTTTTTATTGTGGATGAGTGCAACTCCCCCACCCCTTTTAATGGGACGGGCAATATGCGCTCCCGCATAGCCAGGAGGAGACGCCTCACCCAGCGCAAAGAAATAGTCTGGTTTGAGCCAGGTCTCGGCGAGACCAATAACGTCAAGATTATTGTCTCTAATGACCTCATTAACTAATAACGTTTTGGAAGATAATGATCTTATGTTTAAGAAGCCCATATTATAGGTAGTGGGCTGTTTTGAGGAGTTTTTGTTGAAATTATCCGTAGTAGCAATATTAATAATGTTGTGTTTATTATGTGTAGTGCAATTTAAATAATTACGACCATATCTAGGAATTGATATGACGGGAATTTTCCGATTGTTTGCTTGATGTTGTGATAAACCGAACGCATCATAACTTGCCACCTCAGTAGAGTGCATGTCTACTTCTGACACAGAAAAAACATTTTTTGAGTTGTGTATTGTTCTAAAATAGTTGCTATGTTTGCAGGTATTATCCAGCCTGGCGCTGGCTAGTTCTATTTTAACTAACTTCTCACCCGGACTAGCGCTTCTTTGAGGATTAGCCTTTCGCTTTGTTGTTTGCCCCGCTCGGCATCCCCGCTTCTGCTTCCGCTCACACCGCTTACGTGTCTTCCGTTGACGGTCCACGCTGGTACTTAACTCCGCTGCTTTGGAGGCCGCTGGATGTAGCCAGCGAAGAATCCCCATGCTAGCGTGGAGGTCGAAAGTACCCGCATCTTTCAGCCTATAACGGCCCGATAAGGTTCATGCATTTTGCCGTGAGCTTTCAGGCAATTGTGGATGTTTCTGCCTGGTGTGTTTTGCAGTCTGGCTGTTAGTGTTGTCCCGGTACCAATATTTTGGTACCAGTACCAAAATGTATTTCGATACTTTTTGATACTTTTCTAAATAAAGGGGACCACAAAAAATTGCATTATTGGCTTTATTTTAACAAAGAATCTTTGGGTACATTAAACATATGTTTCTTATTGCAAGTTTGTCCTTAAATAGAATAGTGAACATTCAAGACAACTTGTCTTTTATTAGTAAGTAAGCAAACAAAGGCTCCTAATTTAGCTGCTGTCATATCCAGTAACATATTGTGTCATTTTCCATTCTATTATTTTGTCAAAATTATTAAGGACAAGCGGTAGAAAATTAATGATTAATCTACTTGTTCATTTACTGTTAATATATGCTTACTTTCTCTGTTAACATGTTCCATCAACACTTCTGTTAAAATGTAATAATCACTTATTCTTCTGTTGTTTGGATACTTTACATTAGTTTTGGATGATATCGCAAATTTGGGTATCAATCCGATACCAAGTAGTTACAGGATCATACATTGGTCATATTCAAAGTCCTCCAGGGACATATTTCCTGAGTTTATAAACATAATATACATAAAAAAAACAACGAAAAAAGATTTTGTGATGCTAAAAAATATCGATGTAATCATCGTAGTATCGACTAGATACGCTCCTGTACTTGGTATCATTACAGTGGATGTTAGGTGTAGATCCGCCAATGGCGTTTGTTTACATTTTGACACCGGTGAGCTACGGTATGTAGTGAAGCATGTTTAGCTATTTCTCGTCCTGCAGGGATGAGACTTGTAAGAAACTCACTTTATTTGTCGCCATGGAGACAAAGATTAGTGATTTAGAAGTAGCTAAAACACTGCGGACTACGGCAGGACTTTGACGCCAGCTAGCTAGCCATGTCTTAAAGCACCTCTTCCTGAGGACGTTTCAGTGTTATAACTTCACCTTTATCGTTAGTTTTTCAACGAAAATGCGTCCATTCTCCCTTTTCTGTCTACACACTGTGTCTGCTTGTAAGTACTCTGTGATTGTGCGGTGCCGAACATGCTCGTCTGTTCGTAAACCAGCAATGTCACGACGTGACGAAGACGGGGTGGCGGGGGGGTGGTGGACCGGTACTTTTTAGAGGCGTTATAGTACCGAATATGATTAATTAGTATCATGGTACTACACTAATATCGGTATACCATACAACCCTACTGGCTATACGTATACAGCAAGGTGGATGTACTTATTTGGACATTAAGTAAAGCTCTCAGCCAGAGGGGGAGGAGCTTCAGGCTGTGAGGAAACGCAAGTTAAGGTTAGATAAAGTATTGCTCGGTTGGTAGAGCGGCCGTGCCAGCAACTTCAGGATTCCAGGTTCAATCCCCACTTCCGCCGTCCTAGTCACTGCCGTTGTGTCCTTGGGCGAGACACTTTACCCACCTCCTCCCAGTGCCACCCACACTGGTTTAACAATGTAACTTAGATATTGGGTTTCACAATGTAAAGCGCTTTGAGTCAATTGAGAAAAACGCTATATAAATATAATTCACTTCATTTCACTTCTTTTCACCTGCAGTGATATAAATGCTGCTAAAATCATCTTTTTTTATGCGTTATATGCATTGATCGGAGAGTGTGCGTGTGGACCTAATGGTGTGACCGAGTGAAAATCAACTGTGTATAATGATTATTAAGTTTATAAAGTCATCATCACGTGCAATGTGATTTATTAACTAAAACTGTTCTGCGTGCACTATTGTGCGTTTTTATTTAGCACGTTTGAAAACTGGCACACTTGCACACATGGCACATGGCACACATGAACATAACCTGCTCAGTGGCCTTGTGGTTAGAGTGTCCGCCCTGTAGGTTGTGAGTTCAAACCCCGGCCGAGTCATACCAAAGACTATAAAAATGGGTCCCATTACCTCCCTGCTTGGCACTGAGCATCAAGGGTTGGAATTGGGGGTTAAATCACCAAAAATGATTCCCGAGCGCGGTCGCCGCTGCTGCTCACTGCTCCCCTCACCTCCCAGGGGGTGATCAAGGGTGATGGGTCAAATTGGGACAAGCCTTTGTCTTATGTGTGCATTTCAACATATTTGGACTGTCAGAAAAAGAAAAAAAAATACAAGACACATCGTCTATTCAGCAATTTATAAGTGCTGTTGAGTGACATACAGAGGAACTGTACTTTTTTTGGAATTTTGTTCACAACCATCTTTTTTTTTTTTTTAGGATCCCAAAGATGATAAAAAACACTTGGAAAATTCGACTAATGGGATTCATTGTTCAACTTCAAAACCCTCCATCAACGTTTTATATACACACTGCAAGTCTATATATAATGTAGTAACAGACACTTTCATAACAATATGTCATTTGTACAATATTTACCGTATTTTGGTCATTTTATGCATGACTGGAACTGGTTTCCTCGGCGCATTTATTTCTGTTTCCATAGCAACGCACTTCCTACTTCCGAAAACAAATGCTTGTGTCTCTAATCATGGCAGACTTGGTAACACTATTTTTGACCTTACCTTTTTGAAGCTGAATATACTGAGCATGAACTGCTGCTGATAGAAGCGAGCACGAAGAAAGGGTGACATGTAAGAGCAGACGGAAGCTGATAGAGTGACGTCGGCGTTACTTTGACGCTGCAAATGTAGAACTTGGAGCCAAGCTATTTCAACATGCATGGATTGCTTACCCAAAATAAACCGGAAAAAAATGTCCCCGGCCAGCTGGACCAAACACATGACTGTCCATTGAGTGAGTCACACTTTAATATTGATCAGAATACATGCAGCATGTCATTCGTGTTATTACAACTACAGTACATATAGTGTTGAGCTTGCAGTGTACAAAGAAAAGATGAAATGTGGGCTAATACTTTTACAGTAATGTGATTGTTCATGTTTTTCAGTCAATACAGATTGGTGTCTTATCGCATTGTGTTGTGCTTTTATGGTTAATTCCGTAGCTTGCTGATGTGTTAGTACGCTAGAAAAACAGTTCCTTAGTGTTCGATCTTAAAATAACAATGTCGATACAGTTTGGTTATTATACAGGCTACGGAACGTAAATAAAATATTATTGGTGGTTTTTGAATGCATGTTTAAAGTGATTTAGAGGTAGAATTGATTGCTTCCATTAGCTGCATTACTAGCCCTCCAGAACGAGCCAATTTCTACAAGTAAGAATGCAAAAAAAAGATGTTGTCTTCTTGTCCCTTTTAAGTATTGTAAACAATAGGCAAAAATCCAAAAAAGTGCAGTTCCCCTTAAAGGGCTGATTAAAACGACTTCAATTGATGCGTTTTTTCTATTGCCAATTGTTTTTCAATTATTTTATTATAATATGTCTCTTTTAAAAACAACTTGCATTTGTTGCAATAGGATCATTCCAGATGCATGAATGGTCCACAGCCTCCCTGCAGAGAGCGCCATCATTGTGCTAAAAAAATAGTTGTCTTTTTTCTAGATCAGGGTTTCTTAATCTTTTTGACCTCGGGGCCCAACTTTTCCACTACAAAGGAAGCGGGCCCCAATCAAATATTAACATTGAATTAATATTCTTACTATTTAATTTAATCTGTTCATTGAGTTTATCTAACCTACTTACAGGATACACCGGGGGTTGGCAACCCAGAATGTTGAAAAAGCCACATTGGACCAAAAATACAAAAAAAAAAATCTGTCTGGAGTCGCAAAAATTAAAAGTCTTATATAAGTGTTATAATGAAGGCAACACATTATGTGAGTGTCTTTATTAGCTATATTAGCCTACTATCAAAATGACTAAGTGTCGTAGGCTGACGCAAATCTTCATTGACAGAAATGTTGAAATGTAATATTTATCGTACACATTTTTACAACGCTGGAAAACATCAGTAAAATGAAGGCTTGTCAGAGGGTGCGATAACTCCTGGAAATTACTAGCTTGGAACGGCCAAAAGTATAGATGTGTGTGTCCAAGTTAAAGGAAACAGCAGGATGTCTTCTTCTAATGGATTTATTACAATCTTTGTAAGCTGGGTAACGTTTGCTGTGGTCTGGAACAACATGGCACACAACCAACTATCAGAAATGCAGCCAATAGTACATACAGACAATATGTCAAAAGACAAGCAAATGTAAATTAAACAGACAGAGGACACAAGTAAAATAAAATTAAATGAGCTCAAATATACCTAGAAACAAGGAATCATGATGCAACATGTACATACAGCTAGCCTAAATAGCATGTTAGCATCGATTAGCTTGCAGTCATGCACTGACCAAATATACCTGATTAGCACTCCAACAAGCCAACAACCTCAACAAAGCTTTGTGCATTCACGCACAGCATAAAAAGTTTGGTGGACAAAGTGGGACAAAGAAGGAGTGGCATAATACACATATTTTCTGTGGCAGCATCTGAGAAAGTTGTACATGTAAACAAACTACAGTGAGTTCAAGGACGGTCAAAATTAGTAGGACAAAACGGTGCTCGCCAAATACTGTCATCAGTGAAACATGTTTAATATAAACATTATATGTTTGATATTGCCATTACTTCCACAGCTGGGAAACAGATATTTTTTGACGGCCCTTTTTGCAAAACGCCACAGGTCGGAGAGTATAGTAACAGGAATGTGGGGGTAAATGAGTGTTTCCATGGGCATATAATGCCAGCAGTTCACACAAACTCCCCACTTAAATAGGGCAGTCTTGTTTATCAATTGTTGAACTTGTTTAAGGCTTGAAGACCTCATCCAATCATTCAACTCGTTTGATGAATGCATGTGTCTGATGGACGATTGGTGCTAAAACAAAAACAAAAAAAGCTTACATAAGCAGTTTGAAGTCAGCACATGTTTGAGAAATACTACTCTGGGGGAGAGAGATGGGGGTCATATGGTCATGACAGTCCCCTCTGCTTGGGCTGACACGGACCTTGATTCTGCATGGCCCAGTGAGGGGAAGGACACAGCGATAGTGTGTGCCTGTGTGTGTGTGTGTGTGTGTGTGTGTGTGTGTGCGTTCTTGTATTTCTACCCTTCTTGAGACATCAACAAAGAAAAGTATCTTCCATATGAGGACCGGTGAACAAGTTAGGACCGAAATCATGGTCCCAATACGGAAAACCATTGCATCTAATAGAGAATGTCTCATTTGCACTGGTGGTGAAATCTATACAAATGAGGGTGGTCCCAAAAAGGAGGGATTTTTCAAATTGACTGGTCAACATATGAAATAACAAGTGTGTGTAAAAATTTGCAGTGCTCCCCTTCTGGCCAACATATGTAATAACAAGTGTGTGTAAGGAATTTAAATGCGCCCCCTTTGGCCAACATTTATAAAAAAAATATACATATGTATATAGAGACATACGGTAATAACTTGAAGAAAATAATGAAGATGAAAAAACAATTACAAACTAAAAAATCAAAAAAAAAAAAGTATTAACTAAAAGCGGTCTTTTTCTCACAATGTGTTGACTTTTTTCTTTTAGAATTGGGAACAATTTGTCATAAAAAATTTAATTTCCCCTCGGGGATTAATAAAGTATTTCTGATTCTGATGTTCTTTCTGGTTCTGTAATATTTTGAAGTGTGAGGTGAAGTGAATTATATTTATATAGCACTTTTCTCTAGTGACTCAAAGCGCTTTACATAGTGAAACCCAACATCTAAGTTACATTTAAACCAGTGTGGGTGGCACTATTGCAATATTGTCTCATAAAATTATTACTTGTTTAATGTAAAATTATCACTTTTTAATGCAAAATGGTGACATTTGTCATATATAATTCTGACTTGTATCACAATATTGCCCATTTTTTTGTTCTTGTAAAATAGTGACATTTCTTGAGTAAAATTATGACTTTTGTCATAATTTTGCCAAGTAAAATTCCTATTATTATTATAATATGGCCAACATTTTTAACTTTTCTTATAAAATTGGTACTTTTGTCAAGTAAATTGACGACTCTTTTAATAAAATTGGCAACATTTTAAGCTTTTCTTGTAAAACCGCGACTGTTATTGAGTAAAATTGCAACTTTTATCTTCATATTGCACAAAGATTCAGTTTTTCTTGTACAATTTTGACTTGCGTCGAGTCAAACTACGACTTTTATTATAATACTGCCAAAATCCTGAGTTTTTCTTGTGAAATTGTGACCTTTCTCTTGTGAGATTTCAACTCATTTTTCACAACAAGCTTGTTTATATTTGCATAGTAGATATATATTATTAATGTTGTAAATACACATCTTTATATACCTAGAAAGGGTGGTCCTAAAGAGGTAGGCATTTTTTGGAGGTCTCAAGAAGG
This sequence comes from Nerophis lumbriciformis, assembly GCF_033978685.3. Classification (NCBI taxonomy): domain Eukaryota; kingdom Metazoa; phylum Chordata; class Actinopteri; order Syngnathiformes; family Syngnathidae; genus Nerophis; species Nerophis lumbriciformis. Next base: position 15,376,150 of record NC_084555.2, on the reverse strand, counting down.
TAACAAATACGTGTGTGTGTGTGTGTGTGTGTGTGTGTGTGTGTGTGTGTGTGTGTGTGTGTGTGTGTGTGTGTGTGTGTGTGTGTGTGTGTGTGTGTGTGTTCTTGTATTTCTACCCTTCTTGAGACATCAACAAAGAAAAGTATCTTCCATATGAGGACCGGTGAACAAGTTAGGACCGAAATCATGGTCCCAATTTCGGAAAACCATTGCATCTAATAGAGAATGTCTCATTTGCATTGGTGGTGAAATCTATACAAATGAGGGTGGTCCCAAAAAGGAGGGATTTTTCAAATTGTCTGATCAATTTATTAAATAACAAGTGTGTGTAAAAAATTGAAGGGCTCCCCCTCTGGCCAACATATGTAATAACAAGTGTGTGTAAGAAATCTAAATGTGCCCCCTTTGGCCAACATTTATACAAAAATAAATAAATATATATGTATGTAGAGACATACAGTAATAACTTGAAGAAAATAATGAAGATGAAAAAACAATTACAAACTAAAAAATCCCCCCAAAAAAGTATTAACTAAAAGCGGTCTTTTTCTCACAATGTGTCGACTTTTTTCTTATAGAATTGGGAACAATTTGTCATGAAAATTTTAATTTCCCCTCGGGGATTAATAAAGTATTTCTGATTCTGATTCTGATGTTCTTTCTGGTTCTGTAATATTTTGAAGTGTGAAGTGAAGTGAATTATATTTATATAGCGTTTTTCTCTAGTGACTCAAAGCGTTTTACATAGTGAAACCCAACATCTAAGTTACATTTAAACCAGTGTGGGTGGCACTATTGCAATATTGTCTCATAAAATTATTACTTTTTTAATGTAAAATTATTACTTTTTAATGCAAAATGGTGACATTTGTCATATATAATTCTGACTTGTATCACAATATTGCCCATTTTTTTGTTCTTGTAAAATAGTGACATTTCTTGAGTAAAATTATGACTTTTGTCATAATTTTGCCAAGTAAAATTCCTATTATTATTATAATATGGCCAACATTTTTAACTTTTCTCATAAAATTGGTACTTTTGTCAAGTAAATTGACGACTCTTAATAAAATTGCCAACATTTTAAGCTTTTCTTGTAAAACCACGACTTTTATTGAGTAAAATTGCAACTTTTATCTTCATATTGCACAAAGGTTCAGTTTCTTTTGTAAAATTTTGACTTGCGTCGAGTCAAACTACGACTTTATTATAATACTGCCAAAATCCTAAGTTTTTCTTGTGAAATTGTGACCTTTCTCTTGTGAGATTCCAACTCATTTTTCACAACAAGCTTGTTTATATTTGCATAGTAGGTATATATTATTAATGTTGTAAATACACATCTTTATATACGTAGAAAGGGTGGTCCTAAAGAGGTAGGCATTTTTTGGAGGTCTCAAGAAGGTAACAAATACAAGTGTGTGTGTGTCCCAATACGGAAAACCACTGCATCTAATAGAGAATGTCTCATTTGCACTGGTGGTGAAATCTATACAAATGAGGGTGGTCCCAAAAAGGAGGGATTTTTCAAATTGACTGGTCAGCATATGAAATAACAAGTGTGTGTAAAAATTTGAAGTGCTCCCCCTCTGGCCAACATATGTAATAACAAGTGTGTGTAAGAAATTTAAATGCGCCCCTTTTGGCCAAAATTTATTAAAAAATAAATACATATATATATGTATATAGAGACATACTGTAATAACTTGAAGAAAAAAAAAGAAGATTAAAAAACAATTACAAACTAAAAATTCAAACAAACAAAAAAAGATTAACTAAAAGCAGTCTTTTTCTCACAATGTGTCGACTTTTTTCTTATAAAATTGGGAACAATTTGTCATGTTCTTTCTGGTTCTGTAATATTGCAATATTGTCTCGTAAAATTATGACTTTTTGTATGTAAAATTATTACTTTTTAATGCAAAATGGTGACATTTGTCATATATAATTCTGACTTGTATCACAATATTGCCCATTTTTTTGTTGTTCTTGTAAAATGGTGACATTTCTTGAGTAAAATTATGACTTTTGTCATAATTTTGCCAAGTAAAATTCCTATTATTATTATAATATGGCCAACATTTTTAACTTTTCTTATAAAATTGGTACTTTTGTCAAGTAAATTGACGACTCTTTTAATAAAATTGGCAACATTTTAAGCTTTTCTTGTAAAACCGCGACTGTTATTGAGTAAAATTGCAACTTTTATCTTCATATTGCACAAAGATTCAGTTTTTCTTGTACAATTTTGACTTGCGTCGAGTCAAACTACGACTTTTATTATAATACTGCCAAAATCCTGAGTTTTTCTTGTGAAATTGTGACCTTTCTCTTGTGAGATTTCAACTCATTTTTCACAACAAGCTTGTTTATATTTGCATAGTAGATATATATTATTAATGTTGTAAATACACATCTTTATATACCTAGAAAGGGTGGTCCTAAAGAGGTAGGCATTTTTTGGAGGTCTCAAGAAGGTAACAAATACGTGTGTGTGTGTGTGTGTGTGTGTGTGTGTGTGTGTGTGTGTGTGTGTGTGTGTGTGTGTGTGTGTGTGTGTGTGTGTGTGTGTGTGTGTGTGTGTGTTCTTGTATTTCTACCCTTCTTGAGACATCAACAAAGAAAAGTATCTTCCATATGAGGACCGGTGAACAAGTTAGGACCGAAATCATGGTCCCAATTTCGGAAAACCATTGCATCTAATAGAGAATGTCTCATTTGCATTGGTGGTGAAATCTATACAAATGAGGGTGGTCCCAAAAAGGAGGGATTTTTCAAATTGTCTGATCAATTTATTAAATAACAAGTGTGTGTAAAAAATTGAAGGGCTCCCCCTCTGGCCAACATATGTAATAACAAGTGTGTGTAAGAAATCTAAATGTGCCCCCTTTGGCCAACATTTATACAAAAATAAATAAATATATATGTATGTAGAGACATACAGTAATAACTTGAAGAAAATAATGAAGATGAAAAAACAATTACAAACTAAAAAATCCCCCCAAAAAAGTATTAACTAAAAGCGGTCTTTTTCTCACAATGTGTCGACTTTTTTCTTATAGAATTGGGAACAATTTGTCATGAAAATTTTAATTTCCCCTCGGGGATTAATAAAGTATTTCTGATTCTGATTCTGATGTTCTTTCTGGTTCTGTAATATTTTGAAGTGTGAAGTGAAGTGAATTATATTTATATAGCGTTTTTCTCTAGTGACTCAAAGCGTTTTACATAGTGAAACCCAACATCTAAGTTACATTTAAACCAGTGTGGGTGGCACTATTGCAATATTGTCTCATAAAATTATTACTTTTTTAATGTAAAATTATTACTTTTTAATGCAAAATGGTGACATTTGTCATATATAATTCTGACTTGTATCACAATATTGCCCATTTTTTTGTTCTTGTAAAATAGTGACATTTCTTGAGTAAAATTATGACTTTTGTCATAATTTTGCCAAGTAAAATTCCTATTATTATTATAATATGGCCAACATTTTTAACTTTTCTCATAAAATTGGTACTTTTGTCAAGTAAATTGACGACTCTTAATAAAATTGCCAACATTTTAAGCTTTTCTTGTAAAACCACGACTTTTATTGAGTAAAATTGCAACTTTTATCTTCATATTGCACAAAGGTTCAGTTTCTT
>NC_084555.2:15320000-15367500 GCF_033978685.3 Nerophis lumbriciformis | reverse complement strand
GATTGTTAACCAATTCAAAATATGTATCCGAGATTTCTTCAAACCATTGCAAAAAAGTCATATGTTTTACTTAACTCTTCGTTGGTGTAAAGTAGAGCAAATCAAACCAGAGCTTAATGACCTCTTCTTGTTATGTTTATGTTTGTTTTTCTCAGAAGGTGACGGTCTGAATGATCCATTTCAGCTGTGGATGACTCAGTGTAAGAATTTATGGTACAGGGCTATTCAACGTTGCTTTGAGGAAGGTTTACCACTGCAAACACATTGTGGGGCAGTGTGGCTCAGATGGTAGAGCGGCCGTGCCAGCAACTTGAGGGTTCCTGGTTGGAATGTAACTTTTGACATTCTGATCACAGCCGTCGTGTCCTTGGGCAAAACACTTCAGCCACCTTGCGCCTGATGGGCCATGGTTAGCGCCTTGCATGGCAGCTTCTGCCATCAGTGTGTGAATGGGTGAATGTGACATATAATGTAAAGTGCTTTGGGTATCGTGCATGTATAGTAAAGCACTATATAAATAAAAACGGTTTGCCATTGACATTTTAACCTTGCTAACGAATATAGAACACTGGGGTCCAAACTTGTGATTTACGCAACTGAAAGTTCCTCAAGGCACTTCTTAAGTCCTCTCCTTTTTAGCAGTTACTTTTTGGTTTTTTTTTCAGAATGTGATGCATTTTTGCTTGTTTACTTCAGATGCAGTCAGTAGTCATTTGTTCAACTTCTTTGGTTACATTAGTGGTGTTTCTCAAGGTTCCATCTTAGGTACTTATTGTCATAATTTGGGCTATTCAACTGGTGACAATACTTGCCAACCCTCCCGATTTTCCCGGGAGACTCCCGAATTTCGGTGCCCCTCCCAAAAATCTCCCGGGGCAACCATTCTCCCGAATTTCTCCCGATTTCCACCCGGACAATAATATTGGGGGCATGCCTTAAAGACACTACCTTAAACGTCCTCTCTCACCTGAAACCTTCATCCCTTAACAGCCGCATGCTGTCCAGGCGTCCGCTTTTCCTCCATGTAAACAGCGTACTGGCCCAGTCACATAATAATATAGCGTTGGACGGGTTTAACAATGGTCTTTACTCGAAGATGTCAAGATATGCTGACACGTTGTATGATCTTTTAAAAGATTTAATGATAACAAGGCATACTTAGTCAACAGCCATACATGTCACACTGACGGTGGCGGTATAAACAACTTTAACACTGTTACTAAGATGCGCCACACTGTGAACCCACACCAAACGAGAATGACAAGCACATTTCGGGAGAACATCCGCACTGTAACACAACATAAACACAACAGAACAAATACCCAGAATCCCTTGCAGCACTAACTCTTCCGAGACGCTACAATAACATCTACGGCTTTTGGAGCTCAGTGCACAACTGCACACACAACAAGAAGGAGACAAAGCAGAAGAACGAAGAAGAGACATGGCGACGACGAGTAAGAAGAAGAAATACGCTTGCAAGTTCCAAAATGATTGGAAAAAAGAATTTCAGTTCTTCCAGAAAAGCTCGAAGGGGAAGGGGTATGCTGCCTGCACCCCCCACCCCCCACCCCCCACCCCTCCCATCTCCCGAATTCGGAGGTCTCAAGGTTGGCAAGTATGCTGGTGACCCATGAGTTCAGTTCAAATGACTTGTGAGAGACTCACATTTTTGCTGCAGATTCTTAAAAACACTAGAGCGCTGTCATAGAGATGATCTTTGACTAGCCTTTTTGTAAAAGTTCCTTAACTGTAACTCTGAAAAAAGAAATACACCAAAATGAAATGTGTACTGTAGAGGAAGCTGGTTTTCTGCAATATACAAAATAATACTAATAGTGAAGGTCCTTAGCTTTCTGGAAATGCGTGCCCCTAAAACAATTTGGTCCAAAAGGCCCGAGTTTTTGCAAAAACAATTTTCTCCTCATACTCTGGAGGTCAAAGAGGATATAGTAGGAGAGGAGGGGACCTCAGAGTGGGAAGCATAGGTGGTCGGTCAGGTGCAGCGCCACCAGTGATCATTAGGGTTACAGCTGCCCAGGCCAGATTGTGTGCTGCCTGCACCGGGCGAGATGTTTTGCCCAGGGAGAAGAGCGAGCATCTGTCTGTCCCTCCCTGTAGACAGCAACCTCCTACCAGCCTGTCCAAGTCAACCCAACTGGTAACAAGGTCACCCAACTCCTACTTTCTCTTACTAGCTCACGCACAGCTGCTCTCTGCTGCCCTCTATCACTTCCTCCATAGGACCCTTCTCAGACGTCCTCTCTCAGATCGCATAATCAGACTTATTATTATTATTATTATGACAAGGACAGTACTTCATTTTCAAACTGTACTTTCTTCCTTCTTATCTGTGTCCAAGTGTTAATTGCATAGTTTAATCCTTGTTGATAAAGGTCACATTTGTCATTCCAAAATAATTGGCTGCAGCAAGTCGGTTAATTTTTTAAAGTGCCATTGTTTCTTCCAATTACAATTATAATTATGCACGAAGCCTAAAAGATAATCATCTATTGGTTTCTTTTGAAAAGTCACATTTATTTGTTTGCATTTCTTTATAATGCGAGTGATCAGTGTGTGAATGTGTGTGTGAATGGGTGAATGTGGAAATAGTGTAAAAGCGCTTTGAGTACCTTGAAGGTAGAAAAGTGTTGTACAAGTATAACCCATTTACCATTTGTCTACTTCTGCCATACTGAATTGAGTACAATTGTATCTCAGCTGCAATCGGGCGGAAGGCGGGGCACACCCCGGACAAGTCGCCACCCCATACTTGCCAACCCTCCCGAATTTTCCGGGAGACTCCCGAAATTCAGCGCCTCTCCCGAAAACCTCCCGGGACAAATATTCTGCCGAAAATCTCCCGATTTTCAGCCGGAGCTGGAGGCCACGCCCCCTCCAGCTCCATGCGGACCTGACTGAGGACAGCCTTTTTTCACGACGGGAGGACAACAGGGTGACAAGAACTAAATCATCCATACTAGAGATAAATTGTAGTATTATGTTTATCTTACCTAAAAATAAATATATTTACTAATTAAAAAAACCAAAAACGAAATAAATTGTTACTATATTTTGCTAAAAACATTAAAATTAATTGTATTTTTATTTTTATTTTTTCTGACTCCTTATTACATCCAGCCATATAATTATACATTAAAATAAACATATTTGAAATAATTAATTTTAAATGATCATAATTCATTTAAAATGACCATATTTAATTATTAAAATAATTGCTTGTTTATCAACAACTTTAGCATTTTATTCATTACATTTTGAAGCTCTCAGAAGCCAAGTTATGTTATATTCCTTAAGATTTATTTATGCAAGTTTGAACTATTAAGTATCTAAACACAGTTTTGTTCGCATATTTTGAGGATGTAGATATATATATATAAATATATATATATATATATATGTATTAAATACTTGACTTGGTGAATTCTAGCTGTCAATATACTTCTCCCCTCTTAACCATGCCCCGCCCCACCCCTGACCACGCCCCCCGCCCCCCACCTCCCGAAAGTTTGGCAAGTATGCGCCACCCCGCAACCACGAAAGGGATAAGCGGTAGAAAATGGATGGATGGATAGAACAGGATGCTCCTAAAGCTACAGTGCAAAATAATTGGTTGGCTTATTGTATTGGGGTCTCTATATCGTGCATGGACTGTTCGCTTAGGGCAGGGGTCGGCAACCCAAAATGTTGAAAGAGCCATATTGGACCAAAAATAAAAATTTAAAAATCTGTCTGGAGCTGCAAAAAATTAAAAGCTGTATATTTTTAGATTGTGTTTATATCCTGTGTAACGCTCTTATTTTTGTTTCCTTTTCCTGCATGTCTCCCTGAGTTCTCTTTCCCCTCACCTGCTGCTGATTGGCAGCCAGGCCACACCTGGTAGTGGTTGTCAGTCAGCTGGCTTCTATAAATGCCTGCCTCGCCTTTTCGTCAGGGCTCCAGGAATGTTTCTTTTACTGACTTTTAGCTGCATGCTGTGTGCGTGATTGTTCATCCCGTGTTAAATATAATAAAATACTTGTCTTACCTGCACGTCATCCTCCTGTCTCCTGCATCTTGGGGTCACAACTACCGCCGCCATGCGACTACGTGACACTTAACTGTGTTTCATTGTATCTATTAAACCATTCCCAATTGAATTTACAATCTGCAATCTGTATGTTAAAATACTGTCTAAACATCACAAAATGCCAAAAATTCAGTCGGCCGTTTTGAATACTCCGCTCCAAATATCTTCGGCAATATATATATATATATATATACACAGTCGTGGTCAAAAGTTTACATACACTTGTAAAGAACATAATGTCATGGCTGTCTTGAGTTTCCGATAATTTCTACAACTCCTGTTTTTTGTGATAGAGTCTTTGGAGGCTTATTGCAGTTTTTGGTAGCCATCCACAAGCTTCTGGCAAGCTTCTGGTTGAATTTTTGACCACTCCTCTTAACAAAATTGGTGCAGTTCAGCTACATTTGTTGGTTTTCTGACATGGACTTGTTTCTTCAGCATTGTCCGCATGTTTAAGTCAGGACTTTGAGAAAGCCATTCTAAAACCTTAATTCTAGCCTGATTAAGCCATTCCTTTAGCACTTTTGACGTGTGTTTGGGGTCATTGTCCTGTTGGAACACCCAACTGCGCCCAAGACAATGATTTTAGGTTGTCCTGAAGAATTTGGAGGTAATCCTCCTTTCTTATTGTCCCATTTACTCTCTGTAAAGCACCAGTTCGATTGGCAGCAAAACAGGCCCAGAGCATAATACTACCACCACCATGCTTGATGGTAGGCCTGGTGTTCCTGGGATCAATTTTTGTTTCATTGTTTCATTTTTGTTTCATCTGACTACAGATCTTTCCTCCAGAAGGTCTTATCTTTGTCCATGTGATGTCAGATGAAACAAAAATTGAGCTGTTTGGCCACAATACCCAGCAATATGTTTGGAGGAGAAAAGGTGAGGCCTTTAATCCCCCAATTGCCAGAAGCTTGTGGATGGCTACCAAAAGCGCCCTATTGCAGTGAAACTTGCCAAGGGACATGTAACCAAATATTAACGCGGCTGTATGTATACTTTTGACCCAGCAGATTTGGTCACATTTTCAGTAGACCCATAATAAATTCATAAAATGAATGTTTTTTGGGACCAACAAGTATGTGCTCCAATCACTCTATCACAAAAAAATAAGAGTTGTAGAAATTATTGGAAACTCAAGACAGCCATGACATTATGTTCTTTACAAGTGTATGTAAACTTTTGACCACGACTGTATATATTTACGTGTGTGTGTGTGTGTGTGTGTGTGTGTGTGTGTGTGTGTGTGTGTGTGTGTGTGTGTGTGTGTGTGTGTGTGTGTGTGTGTGTGTGTGTGTGTGTGTGTGTGTGTATGTATATGTATATGTATATATATATATATATATATATATATATATGTATATATATATATATATATATATATATATATGTGTGTGTGTGTGTGTATATATATATATATATATATATATGTGTGTGTATATATATATATATATATATATATATATGTGTGTGTGTGTGTGTATATATATATATATATATATATATATATGTGTGTGTATATATATATATATATATATATATATATATATATATATATATATATATATATATATATATATATATATATATATATATATATATTTATACATATATAACATATATATATATATATATATATATATATATATATGCCAACAAAGTGCAGTTCCCCTTTAATGTCTCTTTTGTGAGACAAATGTTTTGTTCCTTTGGCCAGGTTATTGTCATTTTGCCACTCTGGTTTCTGTTTAAGCAGTAATTATCATGTGCTGAAAAGTCTCCATTAGAGTAAAAATGACGGTGTTCATTTGTCATTATTATTGTTTCACCGCCTTTTATCTAGTTTCCTGTGTTTTTTTCCTCAATTTAAAAGAAATGTCAAAAAGCCAGACAAAGGGCATGTTTCTCGCTCGTGTTTATTTTAATAAACAATCAAACTGAGCATGTTTTCTCTTGTTTGGTAGTTTAGTAGTATAAGTAAATTATCTGCTGGGATGAATGTTTTGAACTTTTGTTTCCATACTAGTGTCGTACAGTGCAGAATACTATTTGACTGGCATGTCATTAAATGGCGAAGTGAGATTACTTTGACTAATTTTCCATTATGTGACCCTCACTAGTTCGTATTATACATTTGGGAAAAGAAGCAATTTGCTTTTCATGCATGCTAACAGCTTATTCTCCCAGGAGTCATTCTTCCTTGGTCGGGTGCCAAAAGTGTGTATGATTTGATACGTTTGGAAGTGACATGCTCATTGGATGCATGGGGCGGAGGCTGCTAATAATCTTTGTGATCTGGCTTTGTTTTGTACCCGTAGAAAGAGAGGCACAAGTATCTTAGCTGGCAACAAATGACCTTTGTGGATCATCAATCAAACGTAGCGTTCCCTTGACGACAATAAACACTTAACGTGAACGTTTAACAAGGTTAAGCTACATGGTTGGCTCTTGATTTGGGTTATAAATTGAATGAGCTTTCACAGAAATGAATGACTGGTTTTAGAGTTTTAGACATTAATCGACGATACAAAATTAGTTTTGGATCCTGTACTGTGTAGCTGTGAACCAGACTGAATGAGGCAGACCAGAAGGAGGCTGAAACAGGTGTGACACCAACTTACAGAAGACAATAAAGCCCTTGGTCAAGAGAACAGCACCTGGGCCATTGTTTTTAGCCCACCAACTGGCTTTTAAGTGCAAATTTCCACTTGGTCCTAAAGGAGACCTGGCCTGCTCACTTGCTTCACTCATCTGAACCAATATGTCATCCACGCTCATCTGCATAATGGGCAGAATGCAAATGAGGGGGGCCAGCTTTGTCGAAACCAAGACAAAAAGAAGAAAGGGAAAAGGAGCAGAGGTGGGGGGCAGACTGATGCCATTCTGCTGAATTGCATCTGTAGCAACACAACGCTCTGATATATCTTGGCTCTCATTTAAATGGTGATCACATCTCATATTGGACACTTCAAGGCCCAGTAAGAGATAATTGAAGCTATTCAATTATCTTTCTGTGCATTGTCCCTTACTTTTAATAGCATTTAAAGCAGCACTAAGTAACTTCTCAACCTAAACTATTTTCATAACGTCGATTTACAAATAGTTGAATGACACTTCTGCCATAGTCTAAGGTGGTCTTAGTAGCGCTTTTACTGGCACTCAGCGACTTTGAGGAGGGTGGCAGGAACCCTGCCACACAAAAAACTAGAAATGTGCTGACATGCTTTACGGCATACGTCATTTCCCCTTTCACAATTAATTAAAAAGACGGAAGTCGGTGTGAATACCTGCGTGCCGCCAGAAAACTAAAAGAAGAACGCCTAAGCGCAATTACTGCTATCATGGCCGAAGCTGCAAAACAACCAAAGAAACAAAAAGTTTTGTCTGATGAGACAAAAAGGAAAAACAAAGTCTACGTGGGTAAAAACTCGCTAACGTGAGCTCAAAGATGAGGAGAGATTTTCCGATTGATTCTGCCTTGGCTTTCTAATCAAAATAATTTTATTGTGAGCTATTAGAGATTTGTGTGGTAGCAATAAATAGCCACCAGCTTGATAGTTTGCAGTTCCACACTACTTCCTTCGAAAAAAAACTCTCCCGCCGGTCTTCCTTTGCTTCAGACCCGCATGGGGACGGCGTGGCGCGGTTGGGAGAGTGGCCGTGCCAGCAACCTGAGGGTTCCTGATTCGATCCCCAGCTTCTACCAGCCTAGTCATGTCCGTTGTGTCCTTGAGCAAGACACTTCACCCTTGCTCCTGATGGGTCGTGGTTAGCGCTTTGCATGGCAGCTCCCGCCATCAGTGTGTGAATGGGTGAATGTGGAAATAGTGTCAAAGCGCTTTGAGTACCTTGAAGGTAGAAAAGCGCTATACAAGTATAATCCATTTACCATTTACCATGTGCCCCGATACATTATTGGTAGTAGCTTCATGCAACCTCAGGTTATTTTATTGATTTAACATCAGAATAGCCATTAGAGACGTAATATTTGTAATCTGAAATATTACAGCGGACATAATGTCAGTTTGATGCTGTATGCGCTAGTCCTCATGGAAAATGTGGTCTTGTTCTGGTTAAACTCTACCGCTTTGATCCACTGGCACCGGCGAAATCAACCAAAACCGAAAGTTCTTAAGTGGGGCTTTAAAACATTTTCTCCAAGATGCTGTTTGACTCTGACTGGGAATTGTTAAGACGTTGACAGCACAGAGTCTCACGGAGGCTTCTTTTATGCTGACTTCTATTGCCAGCATGTTGCATCATGTGTTTTCAAGCTTGCCTATCCCAGTCGGATTCACAAGCTATCTATTCGTGCTGAGATTAGAGAACTCAAAACTCAATGATGAAAGTTGTTCTACTGCTGCAGACAAACATTTCAAACCTCATCCAGACCCGGAATGGTGCAGTACGACACATGATTCAAAATGGAATTCAAATGGCCCCAATAAGGTAGACAATGTTGACACATTTTTCATAGTTCTGGATCTAAAAATGATGTCTACAGATAAAATTCCAGTAGTGATTTTACGCTTTTCTTCTAACGAGTTTCAGCACATGTTGCACTTTTTAAAAAATGTTACAGAAGACTATTTTACGTAATATGTGTTATTGGTAGCATCTTCATCATAAATCATGTTTTTTTCCCGAAAAAAAGGAATTGTCAAAACACCCTCAAAGTGAAAGTCAGAGTCAGAACTTACGTGAAAATATTCTGTACATTATGTATTGCAATTTTTCTACACTTTTGACCGCAATGATGTCACAGAGACTTTGAGGCTCCTCTTTGGCTTGGACCGGACACACCAGTGTTGTTATTATGGAGTTTAAAGGCCTACTGATACCCACTACTACCGACCACGCAGTCTGATAGTTTATATATCAATGATGAAATCTTAACATTGCAACACATTCCAATACGGCCGGGTTAGCTTACTAAAGTGCAATTTTAAATTTTGCACGAAATATCCTGCTGAAAACGTCTCGGTATGATGACGCCTGCGCGTGACGTCACGGATTGTAGAGGACATTTTGGGACAGCATGGTGGCCAGCTATTAAGTCGTCTGTTTTCATCACAAAATTCCACAGTATTCCGGACATCTGTGTTGGTGAATCTTTTGCAATTTGTTCAATGAACAATGGAGACAGCAAAGAAGAAAGCTGTAGGTGGGAAGCGGTGTATTGCGCTGGATAACGCACCCCCGCCGTAGAATGCACCCCTTGACTGTTGTGCCGGATAACACAGCCGATGTTTCATTGTTTACATTCCCGGAAGATGACAGTCAAGCTTTACCAATGGCCTGTGGAGAACTGGGACATCAGAGACTCGTACCAGGAGGACTTTGAGTTGGATACGCAGACGCGGTACCGTGAGTATGCATGCAGCTGCGGCTTCCAAACATTTGATCGCTTGCCCGTACGTGCGTGCCACCATGTGCATGTCACGTACGTAACTTTGGGGACTTTGGGGAAATATATGTGCTTTATCAACTTTGGGGAGGTCAACGGTACTTTGGGCTGAAGAGGGCATATATAATTTGCAAATGTATTGTAATTTTAAAGGGTTGAAGCTTTCTATGACAGTGATAATAGATTAGTGCAGAGCACTCACATCTTAAGTAAGCGTAAACATTGATAAGAAACAAGCTCAAACCTCCTCTGTTGTTTTCTGCTGGGTAACGACATGACACGCTAAGTACTACAGTGATATTTCCCAATAATCCATTGCTTAGACTCCCCTTGTGCCTTCCTTTTGCCACGTTGCCACTTGGGCACAAAGCTATTTACTTTAGATTAATCTTCCTGAGCTTTACACAATCAAGAAACACGTACACACGACCGCGCTTACATGGACAAACACACCGAGAGACTAAACCCCGTCGCCTTGTTCTCGGCGAAGGTAGATTATCTGTGAATGCACTGGGAAATTTCTCCGGGGATGTTTTTTGGCGGCGAGTAATAAAACTCGGAGTGTGTTGCCTTTGCCAAGCGGAGACATCTGGTCACCTTATCACAGATAAGTGGGGGTTAGTCCTGGCATCTGCTAGAATTAATCCATTTTGCAAACACAGTTATCCTAATCTCCTAAATATGTCAGTCCACAACTGTACTGTAAGGCACTAGGTACAATTTCTCCTCTTAAATGAGGCTGATGAGAGGGAGGCACTCGGTGTAGAAGTGCAAGACAAAAAGACGTCGCCGTGTCCACCTGGTCGGCGATTGCTGGTCTGCTACCTAACGTGCCGCCATGAATATTCATGCGTGCGTATTTCTCTTTTGTTGCATGCCTAGTCAGCAGTCACAGAACACATGGTGAGTGTTGGCAGTGGCCAGCCTAGGTAGAGAGGCCGTGGACGGAGGCAGTGGCAGGAACCGGGACTTGTGAGGCTGACTGACATTTCCATCTGTGGCGAGGCCTGGTAATTATCGGGGAGAGGAGCGCCCGCAGCAGCGCGCCATCTGCTAGGGGAGATGGCTCAATGAGGTATGAGCACGAGCGGCGCTCCGTCGGGCCACTGCCTGTCTCTGACATGAGGGCTCGCATCTGCTACTGAGGAGCCGGGCCGCCCAACACAGCCTGCCTGCCTGCCTGGTCGAGAGAGGGGGCTGACAGGAGGGAGGAGAACAGCCAACAGCCTCTCCGAACCCCCCTCGACTCTACCTCACCGTCATCGCTACCACCGCTGCCCTGACAAAGGCATACTTGACAAACAAGTTTTTGGGTTGCCGGTGAAGAAAGTTCCAATTCTTGCTGAGGAATTCAGCATGTGACCCAGACCAGGGATTCTCAAATTGTGGTATGTGCGCCACTAGTGGTACGCGGGCTCCATCTAGTGCAGGGGTCGGCAACCCGCGGCTCTAGAGCCGCATGCGGCTCTTTAGCGCCGCCCTAGTGGCTCTCTGGAGCTTTTTCAAAAATGTATGAAAAATGGAAAAAGATGAGGGAAAACATTTTTTGTTTTTGTTTTAATATGGTTTCTGTAGGAGGACAAACATGACACAAACCTCCCTAATTGTTATAAAGCACACTGTTTATATTAAACATGCTTCACTGATTCGAGTATTTGGCGAGTGCCGTTTTGTCCTACTAATTTTGGCGGTCCTTGAACTCACCGTAGTTTGTTTACTTGTATAACTTTCTACGACTTTCTAGGACGTGTTTTATGCCACTTATTTTTCTGTCTCATTTTGTCCACCAAACTTTTAACGTTGTGCATGAACGCACAAAGGTGAGTTTTGTTGATGTTATTGACTTGTGTGGAGTGCTAATCAGACATATTTGGTCACTGCATGACTGCAAGCTAATTGATGCTAGCATGCTATTTAGGCTAGCTATATGTACATATTGCATCATTATGCCTCATCTGTAGGTATATTTGAGGTCATTTAGTTTCCTTTAGGTCCTCTTAATTCAATTTATATCTCATGACACACTATCTGTATGTAATATGGCTTTTAATTGTTTGCGGCTCCAGACATATTTGTTTTTGTATTTTTGGTCCAATATGGCTCTTTCAACATTTTGGGTTGCCGGCCCCTGATCTAGTGCTACGCCAAAGAATCACTACAGTGTTTTTATTGTCCTATATTCACACACAGTGTTACTTTTGAAACTTGTTTTTATTTATTTAGCCTTTATTTAACCAGGTAAAATCCTATTGAGATCAAAGATCTCGTTTCCAAGGGAGACCTGGTCAAAAGGGCAGCAGCAAGGTTACATTAAAAACAGTAAACAACACATAAAACATCAAATTTACAACATTACAACTTGCTCACATAACACATGTGCATACAGACAAGGTAGACTGCAATCGTTGAAACTCTGTGTAATGTTACAGTGGCCAAAAATATACTTTTTAAATAAAAGCTCTTCCTTGTTTTTAATGAATACTTAGGCCTACTGAGTTTTAGGCTATGTCTACACTAAGCCGGATAAGACTTAGACTTAGACTTCCTTTTATTGTCATTCAAATTTGAACTTTACAGTACAGATACGAACAACATTTTGTCGCATTAGCTCGTTGTAGTGCAGGATAAAAGAGCACTAAGGTGCACCCTTAAACGAATAATTATTTAGCCTAAGCCCCCGTTTCAGCCACACTAAAACAGCGTTTAAGGCCCCTTTCCTGGGACAAATTTTTCACGGGTAAGTGCGCCGTGTATTTCTTGAATCTCCGGCTTTTAGCTTTGTATGCACTCATTGATCGTTTACAAACTGAGTTCGGAGAGGAAGTGACGCCAGACAGAAATCACACGTGAATACCTCAAGAAAAGCAAACGCGCGATTGCAGCTATTTGGGATACAACACATCTCAGATGGCAACATCCAATCCAATCCACTTTATTTATATAGCACATTTAAACAACAAAATGTTTCCAAAGTGCTGCACAACAATATTAAACACAATTAAAAACAATATTAAATAAATATGATTAAAAACGAGGGTAAAACCAATTAAAACAGGGACGGCGTGGCGCAGTGGAAGAATGGCCGTGCGCGACCCGAGGGTCCCTGGTTCAATCCCCTCCTAGTACCAACCTCGTCATGTCCGTTGTGTCCTGAGCAAGACACTTCACCCTTGCTCCTGATGGGTGCTGGTTAGCGCCTTGCATGGCAGCTCCCTCCATCAGTGTGTGAATGTGTGTGTGAATGGGTAAATGTGGAAGTAGTGTCAAAGCGCTTTGAGTATCTTGAAGGTAGAAAAGCGCTATACAAGTACAACCCATTTATCATTTATTTATAAAACAGTAAATAGAAAAAACACAGAGGACAACAGAGGACCACACAACTCACGTAGTGTTAAAAGCCAGAGAATAAAAGTGGGTCTTAAGACGAGACTTAAAACACTCCACTGTGGGAGCAGTTCGAACATGGAGGGGCAGAGTGTTCCAGAGCTTAGGGCCGACCACAGAGAAGGCCCTGTCTCCCCTGGTTTTAAGTCTCGTCTTGGGCACCACGAGCTGGAACTGGCTCTCGGACCTCAGAGCGCGCGCAGGATTGTAAGTTTGGATGAGGTCCGAGATATAATGAGGTGCCAGTCCATGTAAAGCTTTAAAAACAAACAGCAATGTTTTAAAATCAATTCTAAAATGAACAGGGAGCCAGTGCAAACTCTCAAGAATTGGGGTTATATGCTGGCGTCTCCTGGCCCCTGATAAAAGTCGTGCTGCCGCATTCTGGACTAACTGCAACCGGGAGAGAGCTTTTTGGCTAATGCCAACTTAAATAAAATAAAATGAAAATGATACATAAAATGAACACTCATCGTTTCATCAAATGTAGTTTATAGTAGTACAGCTTCTTCCCCAGGGCCATAACCATCCTGAACGGACTGCCCCATTGTCCCTCATAACTGCCTTCTCTTCGGTGCAATAACCCATTCCACCAACCACCCTGTTTTTGTTTTGTTTTTTCATGTATATATTCATTTCACACCATATTCATTGCACTTCTAAATTTTTTATATTTCTATATATTTGCACATTGTTTTTCTAGCATGCAGACATCGCACTGTATGGAATGGCCTCAATCTCGTTACCTTGCGTAATGACAATAAAGCTGATTCTGATTCTGATTCTGATTCTGATATGAATACAAAAAATCCTTAAAAAGGGGAGCTGCACTTTTTGGGGGATTTTGCCTATTGTTTACAATCATTACGAAAGACATGATGACAGATGTATTTCTTTTTTAATGCATTCTAACTTGTAAAAAAGGTACAAAACCCAAAACCAGTGAAGATGGCACATTGTGTAATTCGTAAATAAAAACAGAATACAATTATTTTCAACTTATATTCAATTGAATAGACTGCAAAGACAAGATATTTAATGTTGGAACTGAGAAATGTAATTGTTTTTGCAAATAATCATTAACTTAGAATTTAATGGCAGCAACACTTTGCAAAAAAGTTAGCCCAGGGGCATTTTTACCACTGTGTTACATGGCCTTTCCTTTTAACAACAACGTTTGGGAACTGAGGAGACCAATTTTTGAAGCTATTCAGGTGGAATTCTTTCCCATTCTTGCTTGATGTACAGCTTAAGTTGTTCAACAGTCCGGGGTCTCCGTTGTAGTATTTTACGCTTCATAATGTGCCACACATTTTCAATTTGAGACAGGTCTGGACTACAGGCAGGCCAGACTAGTACCCGCACTCTTTTACTATGAAGCCACACTGTTGTAACACGTGGCTTGGCATTGCCTTGCTATGTCCATGGTAACGTTGCTTGGATGGGAACATATGTTGCTCCAAAACCTGTATGCACCATGCATTAATGGTGCCTTCACAGATGTGTAAGTTACTCATGCCTTGGGCACTAATACACCCCCATACCATCACAGATGCTGGCTTTTGAACTTTGTGCCTATAACAATACGGATGGTTCTTTTCCTCTTTGTTTCGGAGGACACAACGTCCACAGATTCCAAAAACAATTTGAAATGTGGACTCGTCAGACCACAAAACACTTTTCCACTTTGCATCAGTCCATCTTAGATGAGCTTGGGCCCTGCGAAGCCGGCAGCGTTTCTGGGTGTTGTTGATAAATGGCTTTCGCTTTGCATAGTAGAGTTTTACCTTGCACTTACAGATGTAGCGACCAACTGTAGTTAATGACAGTGGTTTTTTGAAGTGTTCCTGAGCCCATGTGGTGATATCCTTTACACACTGATGTCGCTTTTTGATGCAGTACCGCCTGAGGGATCAAAGGTCTGTAATATCATCGCTTACGTGCAGTGATTTCTCCAGATTATCTGAACCTTTAGATGATATTACGAACCTTAGATGGTGAAATCCCTAAATTCCTTGCAATAGCTCGTTGAGAAATGTTGTTCTTTAACTGTTCGAAAATTTGCTCACACATTTGTTCACAAAGTGGTGACCCTCGCCCCATCCTTGTTTGTGAATGACTGAGCATTTCATGGAAGTTGCTTTTATACCCAATTATGGCACCCACCTGTTCCCAATTAGCCTGTTCACCTGTGGGATGTTAAAAATAAGTGTTTGATGAGCATTCCTCAACTTCCTCAGTCTTTTTTGCCACTTGTGCCAGCTTTTTGAAACATGTTGCAGGCATCACATTCCCAAATGAGCTAACATTTGCAAAAAATAACAACGTTTTCCAGTTCGAAGGTTAAGTATCTTGTCTTTGCAGTCTATTCAATTGAATATAAGTTGAAAATGATTTACAAATCATTGTATTCTGTTTTTATTTACGATTTACACAACGTGCCAACTTCACTGGTTTAGGGTTTTGTAAATAAATGTCCGCTTTCAACCGAACCAATGGGATGTCTTCTAATAAACGCAATAAAAAACCATCCAAAAACTGCCAACAATACTCCATTTACATTTTGTGACTTGAATATTCCCAAGTATTAGTGATATTGTTATTATAAGCGCTAACGCAGACAAACTATTTACAGCGGCGCCATGATCACAAGCTTGTGTGCCTATGTTGACAATATCTACTGGTCAGCTGCTTCCTTGCTTCCCTGCTCATGGAAGTTTATTGCAGATCATTAATCATGACTCTCACCTGGACAGTAGAGGGATGAGGACGTATTCCGACAAGTTGGTACAGTTTGACAGCCAATTTAGGCAAAAAACGACTTGCAAAGACGCTTGGTTCCACTCCGCTTTTCTTCGCGAGGATTATGAGTTATTTTTCATCTTAACGGAACTATGACAAGATTCTATTAGTCAGCATCCTAATGACAGTAGACTTTATACGGTCAGTGATGCTTTATTGTGTTTATTGGTTCTCATGAAGTCTGCAGTGAGTTTTAATCACTGATGTATTTAGGGAAAAAAATAACGTTGTGATGCATTTTTTAAATTCATGGGCAGCGTATTCCTAAAATGATCAAAATACGTAAATATTACATCTAATTATAAATGTGCTTGTTACTACATTACATATATACTTACATCATGTATATAAAACCTTAATGGAGATGTTTGGATGTTCTTTAAAGAGCTTTTCTTGGCAGAGTAGACCGGCTCTATAGGGTCTTTGTAAGCAGACTTTTGATCAAATGTATTTAGTATTTAGAATGCATAAAAAAAGAAAAACATGTGTGTTCTTGTCTTACATAAGAAATGTAAAATGATAGGTACAATTCCAAAACAAGTGCAGTTCCCCTTTAAGATATTCTGTTTCCTCCTCTTTGCAAGAATATATTGTTTCTATTTATTTTTAAACTGAATGGTGTTATGGCTTTGTTTGATTTCCTCGTGAAATTGATTCCACAGAGTCACCCTACAAACTGATATGCACATACTTTTAAGAGTTGAGTTAACCCATGGCTGTTTTAAATTCAAATTTACCCATAAAATTATGTTTCCCATCTGTCTTTGAAAATGTTTTGGATATTTGGCAGATTAATTTTTGCTTTATAAATTACTTGTGCAAATCTGAATTTCACCAGACCCATAAATGTAATTATTTGTGACTATATATAGCGCATATGTGTGTTCCCAAGATTGTTTATTATTGTCAGTGCTGTTTTTGTAATGTGTATACCTTTTGTAAAGTGCTCTTGTTTGTGTTACCCCAGACTTCCACAGAGTAATTATGATATGACAATAATAGTGTACATTATAGAGTGTGCAAGGTTTTATGATTTAAGATGTGTTTTGTTTTTCCTTGGATTCTAGTACATTTTGCTATTTTACTACCGTATTTTTCGGAGTATAAGTTGCACCTGCCGAAAATGCATAATAAAAAAGGACAAAAACATATATAAGTCGCACTGGAGCCCGGCCAAACATGAAAAAAACTGCGACTTATAGTCCAAAAAATACGGTACTTAGATATTAGATGTGAGGTTTCCAGCTTGAGATCTTACACCACATCCAAAAATGTACTGTCACGATCAGCTTAGCCGTAGTGGTACACCAACGCAGAGCAAACATAATAAGAATAATAACAAGAAAGAGAACTACAAAAAAAAAAGTGAGGAAAAAATGATTAACGATGCACACAAAAAGTTAAAAAAAAACAGAAAACGCACACAAAAGGTGTTTAGAGGAAATAGTTAACACAGCCACAAGAAAAGGAAAAGCGTGAGTGGAGCCAAAGCAGAGAAGATAAACGCAAATGGAAGGGTGAACCATCAAGAATTTACTGGCCCCGAATTAACGGACTGGAAAGCTTAAGTAAGTTAAGAAATGAGTATCAGGTGTGCACGCTGGTGGCTACACCCGTGACACAGAAACCAAGCACTGCAACAAGGAGCAGACAGGCGGCAGCAGAGCTACCAGATCATGACTTACACTTTCTTTCAATTTTTCTGTTATCAAATTCTAACTTAACATTTACTTGTACTTTCCGATCTCCGAACAACATGAATTTGGTTTTGTTCAAGTTTTCGGGACTATTTAAAACTCCGGCTTATTAGTGATTCCCAGAATCCAAAAGAAGGCTGCGGCCTATATAGCGTTTTCTATTCGTGCTCCAGTACTCTGGAATGCCCTCCCAGTAACAGTTAGAGATGCTACCTCAGTATGAGCATTTAAATAGACCCCCCTTTTAGACCAGTTGATCTGCCGTCTCTTTTCTGCTCTGCCCCCCTCTCCTGCATGGAGAGGTTACTAAGTGACCACAGATGAGGCGCTTGCTGTTCAAAGTCAGGACCCGGGGTGGACCACTCCTCTGTGCATCAGTTGATGACGTTTCTGCACTGCTGACTTATCTCCACTCAAGATGATCCCCTGCTGGACCCACTATGGACTGGACTCTCACACTATTAACTAGATCCACTCGACGTCCATTGCACCGGTCGCCCGGGGGTGGGTTTCTCATTGTATCCCATTGGGTTGAGTTTTGTCTTGCTCAGATATGGGATCTGAGCCGAGGATGTCGTTGTGGCTCGTGCAGCCCTTTGAGACACTCGTGATTTAGGGCTATATAAATAAACTTTGATTGATAATGGTATGAATGGAGACTAATTTGGTTTGTTGTGATCAAAATGAATGATAAAAGTCATGTGTCGCTGAAGTTTATACACAGATCTTTCTTTTTAGCTTTTTTTAGACTGACGTTTTCATCGTAGTGTTTTGCTTTTGAATGACTTTGTTCCTCCTGAGAGAGAAATGCAAAATAGCAAAGAGGTAAGGGGGGGGGGGGGATAAAGCGCGAAAAATAAGCATGCAACGGAAGAAGAGGGCGGGGTTGTGCAGAGTGAAAAAGTGCACTCCCTCATCGCGGCGTCTTATCTGACTATTTGGACAGATTGGTAGAATTCAAAATGCAGCGGGGGCCTGTGATGCGGCAATAAAGCGTTTGCCTTTGATCCCGCCTCACCATTTTTTTTCCCCTTTCCTCCCCGCGTCGCACATGCGCACGTCAAAACGCATCAGATCAAGTCTGAAGAGGCCGAGAGGCAGCTGCGCCGCCGCACAACAAACCTTTGCGTCACCTCAGTTTACCAACAGTCTGCTTGTTATTGTCGTTGTCAAAGTCGACAACTCCGGTGGCGCCGTCACCTGCGCGCGCGACAAACTTCAAGGTGCGCCATCGAGATGAAACGGCACACAAATAGAATATCCATCTTTACGCTTGCTTACATCCCAGCCACAGCTGTCAATTACCTACCAACAAAAAAAACACAAAAAAAAACCACAAGTCTTTGATAAGGAAAATGTGAAGCAAGCCAACACCCACACTTGGAGTGGCTTTTTCAGATGTCGTCGCACTTGTGAGAAATTTGCGGCGGCACGTCGACGCGCCTATTCCCCATTCAGCGGCATTAACTCGGTGCCATGTGTCGAACAAACGGAGGCCATTTTGGAGCCCTTAATGACAAGGCTGCTCCGCTCCTCTCCTCTCCCTCTCGCTCTTTTCAAATTGCTCTCTAAATGAAGTACAGCTGTGTGGACCAGGTGCTGCCTGCCTACCCCCATCCCAACACATCACCAACACCCCCCCTTTTTTAGAAAGAACAGGAAATTATGAAATCCCCCAAATCCTGCACAAATGGCGGGCAGAAGGGAAGGTTGGAGAATGTCAAGCTGTGCGTCTCTTGTCGATGGCTGATCTTTCATTCGGGTTCACCGCAAGAGTACTCTCTACCGGCCCGATACGGAACATATATCACCTTTTAGTGCCACGCTATTTCAGACACTGTCTACATTAAGCCGGATAACTCATTAAACGAATAATTATTTAGCCTAAGCCCCGTATGCCACACTAAATCATCGTTTAAAGGGGAACATTATCACCAGACCTATGTAAGCGTCAATATATACCTTGATGTTGCAGAAAAAAGACCATATATTTTTTTAACCGATTTCCGAACTCCAAATGGGTGAATTTTGGCGAATTAAATATTCGCTCTCGGAGCGATGACGTCACAACGTGACGTCGCATCGGGAAGCAATCCGCCATTTTCTCAAACACCGGGTCAAAACAGCTCTGTTATTTTCCGTTTTTCCGTACCTTGGAGACATCATGCCTCGTCGGTGTGTTGTCGGAGGGTGTAACAACACGAACAGGAACGTATTCAAGTTGCACCAGTGGCCCAAAGATGTGAAAGTGGCAAGAAATTGGACGTTTGTTCCGCACACTTTACCGACGAAAGCTATGCTACCACAGAGATGGCAAGAATGTGTGGATATCCTGCGACACTCAAAGCAGATGCATTTCCAACGATAAAGTCAAAGAAATCTGCCGCCAGACCCCCATTGAATCTGCCGGAGTGTGTGAGCAATTCAGGGACAAAGGACCTCGGTAGCATGGCAAGCAATGGCGGCAGTTTGTTCCCGCAGACGAGCGAGCTAAACCCCCCTGGATGTCTTGGCTCACACCGTCCCGAAGATGATCAAGAGAAGAATATCGACCCTAGCTTCCCTGGCCTGCTGACATGAGGGTATGTCTACAGAATATATTCATTGATGAAAATTGGGCTGTCTGCACTCTCAAAGTGCATGTTGTTGCCAAATGTATTTCATATGCTGTAAACCTAGTTCATAGTTGTTAGTTTCCTTTAATGCCAAACAAACACATACCAATCGTTGGTTAGAAGGCGATCACCGAATTTGTCCTCGCTTTCTCCCGTGTCGCTGGCTGTCGTGTCGTTTTCGTCGGTTTCG
Source organism: Nerophis lumbriciformis (assembly GCF_033978685.3). Lineage (NCBI taxonomy): Eukaryota > Metazoa > Chordata > Actinopteri > Syngnathiformes > Syngnathidae > Nerophis > Nerophis lumbriciformis. Next base: position 15,347,315 of record NC_084555.2, on the reverse strand, counting down.
CTTGCATACGGTTCAAACCGATATGGCTCAATAGCTTCAGTTTCTTCTTCAATTTCGTTTTCGCTACCTGCCTCCACACTACAACCATCCGTTTCAATACATGCGTAATCTGTTGAATCGCTTAAGCCGCTGAAATCCGAGTCTGAATCCGAGCTAATGTCGCTATAGCTTGCTGTTCTTTCCGCCATGTTTGTTTGTGTTGGCTTCACTATGTGACGTCACAGGAAAATGGACGGGTGGTTAAAATCCGGCACTTTGAAGCTTTTTTTAGGGATATTGCGTGATGGGTAAAATTTTGAAAAAAACTTCGAAAAATATAATAAGCCACTGGAAACTGATTTTTAATGGTTTTAACAATTCTGAAATTGTGATAATGTTCCCCTCTAAGGTTCCCATCCATCCATTTTCTACCGCATATTCCCTTTGGGGTCGCGGGGGGCGCTGGAGCTTATCTCAGCTACAATCGGGCGGAAGGCGGGGTACACCCTGGACAAGTCGCCACCTCATCGCAGGGCCAACACAGATAGACAGACAACATTCACACTCACATCCACACACTAGGGCCAATTTAGTGTTGCCAATCAACTTATCCCCAGGTGCATGTCTTTGGAAGTGGGAGGAAGCCGGAGTACCCGGAGGGAACCCACGCAGTCACTGGGAGGACATGCAAACTCCACACAGAAAGATCCCGAGCCCGGGATTGAACCCAAGACTACTCAGGACCTTCGTATTGTGAGGCAAATGCACTAACCCCTCTTCCACCGTGCTGCCCTCTTTAAGGTTCCCCTCCTTGGATAATTTTTTACACGGGTAAGTGTGCCATCTATTTCTTGAATCTCCGGCTCTTAGCTTTGTATGGACCCATTGATCGTTTACAAACTGAGTTTGGAGAGGAAGTGACGTCAGAAAGAAGGCGCCACAGCCAGCGTCATAATAAAGCGGTTTCGTAGCTCGGAGATAATCACTGGAAATATGGAGGCGAGTCATCCAGACATGCCCGTGTTTCTCCTTCCGTCTGTACGGACGCTTGTGGAAATCATACATGAATACCTTAAAGGGGAACATTATCACCAGACCTATGTAAGCGTCAATATATACCTTGATGTTGCAGAAAAAAGACCATAAATTTTTTTAACCGATTTCCGAACTCTAAATGGGTGAATTTTGGCGAATTAAACGCCTTTCTATTATTCGCTCTCGGAGCGATGACGTTACAACGTGACGTCACATCGGGAAGCAATCCGCCATTTTCTCACTTTCGTCGGTGTGTTGTCAGAGGGTGTAACAACACGAACAGGGACGGATTCAAGTTGCACCAGTGGCCCAAAGATGCGAAAGTGGCAAGTGGCAAATTTGTTCAAAATACGAGGCTGTGGGGAAAGCCGACGAAATGGCCAGTCGTTTGTTCCGCACACTTTACCGACGAAAGCTATGCTACGACAGAGATGGCAAGAATGTGTGGATATCCTGCGACACTCAAAGCAGATGCTGACATCAACTCCAAAACTGGACGGATCAGCTTTCAGGAAAAGAGAGCTGATGAAGGTATGTCTACAGAATATATTAATTGATGAAAACTGTATTCAATACTTGCGGTTTTACATAAATTATTATACATAAACTGTGTTTACCAATAATTTAGCTTAAAACATTTTATTTTTTTCAATCATTCGAGTACATTCGGGTAGTCTTGTGTAATGCAGTATTTTGTGTCTATTTAGGTATGGTTAACCCGAGTGCTGAAATCGTGGAAAAATATATGTTCTTAGTGCGCCTGAAATGGGCTGTCTGCACTCTCAAAGTGCATGTTGTTGCCAAATGTATTTCATATGCTGTAAACCTAGTTCATAGTTGTTAGTTTCCTTTAATGCCAAACAAACACATACCAATCGTTGGTTAGAAGGCGATCGCCGAATTCGTCCTCGCTTTCTCCCGTGTCGCTGGCTGTCGTGTCGTTTTTGTCGGTTTCGCTTGCATACGGTTCAAACCGATATGGCTCAATAGCTTCAGTTTCTTCTTCAATTTTGTTTTCGCTACCTGCCTCCACACTACAACCATCCGTTTCAATACATGCGTAATCTGTTGAATCGCTTAAGCCGCTGAAATCCGATTCTGAATCCGAGCTATTGTCGCTATACCTTGCTGTTCTTTCCGCCATGTTTGTTTGTATTGGCATCACTGTGTGACGTCACAGGAAAATGGACGGGTATATATAACGATGGTTAAAATCAGGCACTTTGAAGCTTTTTTTAGGGATATTGCGTGATGGGTAAAATTTTGAAAAATACTTCGAAAAATAAAATAAGCCACTGGGAACTGATTTTTAATGGTTTTAACCCTTCTGAAATTGTGATAATATTCCCCTTTAAGAGAAAGCGATTGCAGCTATTTGGGATACAACACTTCTCAGACGGAAAGAGAACTTTCCAATGACCAGGTCAGCTGTGATTCTACTTACCGAAAACCTTCATCCATTTGTCGAAGGAGAGACAACGAGAATGCGGGCCCCCGTGGATGTGATAAAAAAGGTAGCATGTGCTTTGTATTACCTGGCCGACGAGGGAAGACTACGGAAAACGGCGAATGCTTTTGGACTGGCAAAGCAGACTGTATCAGTTATGTTCCACCATGTATGTTGCGGACTCAACGTCTAGGTCCAGAGTACATAAAGTCACCAAAAACGAATGGACAATGAAGGTGAAGGCAAAAGAGTGAGGAGTGTCCTGACCTGGGGCCGTATTTATCAAGCGTCTTAGAGTGCCATTTTACACTTAAGTCCTGAGAATTTGCGAAATTAGTCCTACTCTCAAACTTAAGAATAAAAGCTATTTATCAACTTTCTTAAGTCTAAGAATCACTCCTAATCTCCACGATATTTAAGAGACCTTCAGAGGTGTCCTAGGAGTTGCCAGCGGAGGATGGCACTGAGGCGAGAAAGACGTGCGCGAACGTTCAGGGAGCGGAAGGATGTCCTGGCTTTGTTTGATGACGAGCAGCTGATCAAACGGTATCGTTTAGACAGAGCAGGTATTATTTTTGTCACAGATTTAATAAGGGGCGTCATCTCATCGGCAACATCACGCAGCAGAGCTTTCACAGCAGAACTAAAGGTCATCACAATGCTTCGATATCTCGCCAGTTTGGTTTTCTTTTCGATTCCATGTTGATTTCTGCCTGTGGCTGCAGTGGGCTAGTATATATAGAGCCACCCACACCAGTTTCAAATTAGTTGCCTAATTAATGATTTGGAAAGAAAAGGAAAAATTTATTTTTGATTCATTGCCAATATTGTTTGTTTGTTTTGTATTATTTTGTAGTTTATTGTCATAAATATACACTCCCATTGGCCACTTAAATATTTCTAAGATATTTCTTTCATCTTAGACAAGGAATTCCCTTCCGTGATTGGTCATTTCTATAGACACAGAAATGACGTCACCTAAAATTCCGTTTACAGCACATAGTAATGTCGTAATTCAGCTCTGAGTGTGACACTTAAAGGGGAACATTATCACAATTTCAGAATTGTTCAAACCATTAAAAAACAGTTCCCAGTGGCTTATTATATTTTTCGAAGTTTTTTTCAAAATTTTACCCATCACGCAATATCTCTTAAAAAAGCTTCAAAGTGCCTGATTTTAACCATCGTTATAAACACCCGTCCATTTTCCTGTGACGTCACATAGTGATGCCAACACAAACAAACATGGCGGAAAGAACAGCAAGCTATAGCGACATTAGCTCGGATTCAGACTCGGATTTCAGCGGCTTAAGCGATTCAACAGATTACGCATGTACTGAAACGGATGGTTGTAGTGTGGAGGCAGGTAGCGAAAACGAAATTGAAGAAGAAACTGAAGCTATTGAGCCATATCGGTTTGAACCGTATGCAAGCGAAACCGACGGAAACGACACGACAGCCAGCGACACGGGAGAAAGCGAGGACGAATTCGGCGATCGCCTTCTAAACAACGATTGGTATGTGTTTGTTTGGCATTAAAGGAAACTAACAACTATGAACTAGGTTTACAGCATATGAAATACATTTGGCAACAACATGCACTTTGAGAGTGCAGACAGCCCAATTTTCATCAATTAATATATTCTGTAGACATACCCTCATGTCAGCAGGCCAGGGAAGCTAGGGTCGATATTTTTCTCTTGATCATCTTCGGTGGCCTAAGGTACGGTGTGAGCCAAGACATCCAGGGGGTTTAGCTCGCTCGTCTGCGGGAACAAACTGCCGTCATTGCTTGCCGTGCTACCGAGGTCCTTTGTCCCTGAATTGCTCACACACTCCGGCAGATTCAATGGGGGTCTGGCGGCAGATTTCTTTGACTTTATCGTTGGAAATGCATCTGCTTTGAGTGTCGCAGGTAGAAATGCGCGGTTTGCGGGCACAACCGCGGAGTCCGCGGATTATCCGTGGATCGGGCGGATGAAATTTAAAAAAATTAGATTTTATCCGCAGGTCGGGTCGGGTCGGGTCGGGCGGTTGAAATAAAAAAAAATTAGATTTTAAATAGATTCAGGCGGGTGGCAGTTAAACCAATTCGGAAATATATATACATAGTTAAATGTTGTTACCCACATACGAAAAACGAGCAGGCACCTGAAGCATATGCCACAACAGAAGAAAAAAAAAAAAGAGATGGACACTTTTACGGAGCGGAGAAGGCCCCCGACGCCTCGCCGGGGTCCGGGACCGAGGCCCCTTCCCCCGAGAGGGCCCCACCGGGAGCCGTAGCTGAGGCGATCCGCGATAAGGGCCCGACGCACGTCCAGGGTCACCACCGCGCCCACCGCACCGACACCCCGCCTCGTCCGCCTTCGCCGCGGCCGGCGTCACGCGCAGCAGGTAAGCAGCTTACCTGCCCGCCACCCCCGTGGCCGGGGGCTCGTAACAGGGGTCACTCCGCGCGCTCCGCCCGCGCAGCTTACCTGCCCGCCACCCCTGTTGCCGGGGGCGCGTAACAGGGGTCACTCCGCGCGCAGTGCGCTCACGAAAGGGGTGGGGCTCACCCTGGTTGATATAGACAGCAGGACGGTGACCATGGACGTCGGAACCCGCTAAGGAGTGTGTAACAACCCACCTGCCGAATCAACTAGCCCTGAAAATGGATGGCGCTGGAGCGTTGGGCCCATACCCGGCCGTCGCCGGCAGCGAGACGCGCTTGGAGGTGCGCTCAGCGCGGCTCCCATATGATTGCGCACTGGTGTGCGTCTGGGTCGTGACAGCGTGGCACGCGAATGTCTGTACTGCATTGGATCAGTCTCCTTTCTTTAACAGGCAAAAGCTTTATAACCTCACTAATGCTTTGCATCGTCTATATTAGATATATAACAACGGGCGGGTGCGGTTCTGATCAAATGTTACATCGGGTGGATGGCGGATGGTTGACGACTTTCTGATGCGGTTGCGGATGAAATAATTGCCTATCCGCGCATCTCTAGTCGCAGGATATCCACACATTCTTGCCATCTCTGTCGTAGCATAGCTTTCGTCGGTAAAGTGTGCGGAACAAACGTCCAATTTCTTGCCACTTTCGCATCTTTGGGCCACTGGTGCAACTTGAATCCGTCCCTGTTCGTGTTGTTACACCCTCCGACAACACACCGACGAGGCATGATGTCTCCAAGGTACGGAAAACAGTCGAAAAAACGGAAAATAACAGAGCTGATTTGACTAGGTGTTTGTAATGTGTTTGAGAAAATGGCGGATTGCTTCCCGATGTGACGTCACGTTGTGACGTCATCGCTCCTAGAGCGAATAATAGAAAGGCGTTTAATTCGCCAAAATTTACCCATTTAGAGTTTGGAAATCGGTTAAAACAATATATGGTCTTTTTTCTGCAACATCAAGGTATATATTGACGCTTACATAGGTCTGGTGATAATGTTCCCCTTTAAGATTCAGTCCTACACTTCGCTGAAAGTGTGAGTAAGACGCTTGATAACTAACTTTTAAGTGCAGCTTCCAGCGAATAATTTCTTTACTCATAAGTCAACTCTTAGCAGACTTCTTAGGAGTAATTCTAAGACGCTTGATAAATACGGCCCCAGATATCTGGATCCCTAGACTGATTGATGTAAAATGTTCTTTATCACATTGTTTACTTCCACGTGTCCAATAAAGATTTGATTAATTTATGATGGCTCAGGTGTGATTCACTAAAATAGGGCCCCACAGCACACTGGATTCCAGTTAATTGAAACACCACAACACTGGATATTGTTCAGATAAGTTACATTTAAGAACTTGCACACAAAGCAACACTGGAGGTGACTATGACGTGCGCATTTTCCGCGCATGCGTACTAGGTCGCGTTGCGCCGGCGGACAGAGGGGGGCGGGGGTCTTAAATGACCATTGTGTGTGTGTGGACACGTATAAGGTTAGGTGGAATTTACCCTGGATAACCTTAGTGTGGAAGGGGCCTCAGAGGATGCACAAGCCGATTATTTTACAGTGAATCAAAATTCTAAGCCTTCATCGAGCACTCGTTGAAATACAGTGGTACCTCAACTTAAGAGTACCCCAACTTAAAAAATATACAACATAAAGTAGCAAGAAACACGTCAATAATGAATAAATCAAAACATGTTCTAGACCAAAAATCACTCCATATTCTCTACTGCTCGCTAGTGTTACCATATCTGAGTTATTGTGTAGAAATATGGGGTAATAACTACAAAAGTACACTTCATTCATTAACGGTGTTACAAAAAAGATCAGTTAGAATAATACATAATGTTGGATATAGAGAACATACAAACCCTTTATTTATTGAATCAAATATACTGAAATTCCACGACATAGTGAATTTGCAAACAACTAAAAGTATACACAAAGCAAACTATAACCTGCTACCCAAGAAAATACAACAATTCTTCTCAAAAAAAAGAGGAGAAATATAGTCTTAGAGAAAAATGTAATTTAAAACATTTTTATGCACGTACAACACTTAAGACCTTCAGTATATCAGTATGTGGAATTAAATTATCTAATGGCTTAAGCAAAGAAATCAAACAATGTACTAATATGATCCACTTGAAGAAACTCTTCAAACTTAAAGTGTTTACAAAGTACAAAGAAGAAGAACCATGATAAACATTCTGAATTTATTTCATCCATCCATTCATTTTCAAATTAATCTTACTCATCTCACCATATGAAATATAACTTATTTCACCGAGTATTATTTATTTGTTTTTATTGTTATTACTTATGGAGTATATTGTGAATAAATTGAGAACAGGAATTGATCAAAAGTTTTAGCAACTGTTATGTAAAAGAAAAGGGGTAGGATTAAATAAACTCTGCTTCTTCCTACTCCTTTTCGAACATGTTGAAAAGAAACTAGAAATTGTGATGTATCATGTTGTATGCTTGCATGTTCGAAATAAACTCAAACTCAAACTCAAACTTAGGTGTGTTTTAAGATAAGACTGGTCTCTCCGCTATTAGTTATGCTTTAAGTTGCAAGTAAAAATTTTACTTCCAAGCGTCCCTGCTATGAGTTGGCATAGCTAACGTCACAGTGAACCCTGTGAGATTCTACCAAAACATCTAGTTTTACTTGCTAGCATTAGCTAGAGATAGCTAAATATGGACATCATTTAGTTTATCCAACCATTGGAACAAAGAAGGTCAGCTTGAAGTAAACTGCTGAAAATTATATTCATCGAATTAAAGAAATAAATCATCAAACACACAACCGAGCTATTTGAGCGCATCACTGCTAGTCGGTACCAAGCAGAATGAGTCTAACCCCGGCCAAGGATGTCAAAATAATATTCAAGCGACGGACATGTATCCGTGAAAATATTTAAAAGCTGCTGATGGTGTGTTTGACGGAAGGAGATACAGTAGAAGTCTACTCCCCAAGGTAAATAATGTACATTATCATTATAGTATTTAATAAAACTACTGTGGTTGGTAGTACATTCTTTTGTACTGTTCGTATGCAATATTTCTTATCTAAAAGTGTGTTTTTAATTTTTAAAGCTATCTTACATGTTAAAATTGTGCTGTTTGGGCTGGGGGGTACCAATTAAATGTATTCCCAATTATTTCATTGGACGACATTGATGTGAAATGCAAGTGTTTTGATTTCAGTGCTCTGTCACAAAACAAATTAAGCTCGTAAATTGATCAATTACTGTACTCTGAAAAAAAAAAGGTTATTAAAAACGTAATTAAATCTTACATTTTGTCATCATTTATTCATTTATTTTTTTAATATAACTATAATTAACAATATCTACTATTAGCACGATTTTTATTGTATTTTGTTATCAGTATTCATCATTTGTACACTTTATGTAAAACAAAATAACAGTAATAATAGCATCTACAATCATATTTTTTTTGTTATACATTTTCATTAATATATATATTTTTTTTTTTTTAAATAACAGTATTAATAGTTTAAATTTTATCTATTTAATTACTTTTACAACTAACCTGAATTATATATCTGAGTGTGTTTAACCACTGGACCGCGGCCCAACAAAATATCTGTTTCTCAGCTGTGGTCCGCAGCGGTACTCAGTTGTAATACAATTCTCCACCACCTGTGGCAGTAATGACAATCTCGAAAAAACAGAAGAAGTCTGGGGCTAAAGTCAAGGAGAAGTCTCTTAAGCGCAAAATATATGACGAAAGTGGTGAAGGAGTGGGTTTACTATTTTATGTGTGCTCTTAAATCGCATTGACAGTTAAGAAACATATTCATTACTAATTAGGTTTATTTTACCACAACATAATTATGTGTACATGTATTTTACGACACTTATTAATGAGTCTTCCCTTGTGCAGTATATTTGGTTGGGACTTGTTTTTCTAATCAGCCTGAGCTAAACCTAAAGGTCATGTGTTAAATTAATAATAATCTTTGGGATTAATACATGGCTTCATATCATTTGATAAGGTTGTAAAGTGTAAATACTGGTAGGTTAGATATAATTATTGAATTCCATTTACATCTTGTGTAAGATGTAGGGTTGTACGGTATACCGGTAGTACTATAGTACCGCGATACTAATGAATCATATTCGGTACTATACCGCCTCTGAAAAGTACCGGTTGGCCATTGGTGAATCTACACCTAACATCCACTGTAATGATACCAAGTGCAGTAGCGTATCTAGTCGATGCTACTATGATTACGTCAATATTTTTTGGACATCACAACATCTTCTTTCGTTTTTTATTTATTTATACTGTTTCTAAACTCAGGAAATATGTCCCTGGACACATGAAGACTTTGAATATGACCAATGTATGATTCTGTAACTACTTTGTATCGGATTGATACCCAAATTTGTGGTATCATCCAAAACTAATGTAAAGTATCAAACAACAGAAGAATAAGTGACTATTACATTTTAATAGAAGGGTAGGTAGAACATGTTAAAAGAGAAAGTAAGCAGATATTAACAGTAAATGAACAAGTAGATTTATTATTTCATTTTCTACCACTTGTCCTTAATAATTTTGAAAAAATTATAGAATGGAAAATGACACCATATGTTATTGCATATTTATAAATGGTTGATTTATATAGGCTAGTAAGGTGAAGTTTACTACTACTACTTTACCTTACTAGCCTATATAAATCAACCATTTATAAATACACATTAGTAGGCTAAATGAACCTCTTCAACATGTTACTGCATATGTCAGCAGACTAAATTAGGAGCCTTTGTTTGCATACTTACTACTAAAAGACAAAATTGCAATAAGAAACATATTTTTAATGTACCGCAAGATTTTTTGTTACAAACCCCGTTTCCATATGAGTTGGGAAATTGTGTTAGATGTAAATATAAACGGAATACAATGATTTGCAAATCATTTTCAACACATATGCAGTTGAATATGCTACAAAGACAACATATTTGGTGTTCAAACTGATACTTTTTTTTTTTGCATATAATCATTAACTTTAGAATTTGATGCCAGCAACACATGACAAAGAAGTTGGGAAAGGTGGCAATAAATACTGATAAAGTTGAGGAATGCTCATCGAACACTTATTTGGAACATCCCACAGGTAAACAGGCAAATTGGGAACAGGTGGGTGCCATGATTGGGTATAAAAGTAGATTCCATGAAATGCTCAGTCATTCACAAACAAGGATGGGGCGAGTGTCACTACTTTGTCAACAAATGCGTGAGCAAATTGTTGAACAGTTTAAGAAAAACCTTTCTCAACCAGCTATTGCAAGGAATTTAGGGATTTCACCATCTACGATCCGTAATATCATCAAAGGGTTCAGAGAATCTGGAGAAATCACTGCACGTAAGCAGCTAAGCCCGTGACCTTCGATCCCTCAGGCTGTACTGCATCAACAAGCGACATCAGTGTGTAAAGGATATAACCATATGGGCTCAGGAACACTTCAGAAACCCACTGTCAGTAACTACAGTTGGTCGCTACATCTGTAAGTGCAAGTTAAAACTCTCCTATGCAAGGCGAAAACCGTTTATCAACAACACCCAGAAACGCTGTCGGCTTTGCTGGGCCTGAGCTCATCTAAGATGGACTGATACAAAGTGGAAAAGTGTTCTGTGGTCTGACGAGTCTACAATTCAAATTGTTTTTGGAAACTGTGGACGTTGTGTCCTCCGGACCAAAGAGGAAAAGAACCATCTGGATTGTTATAGGCGCAAAGTTGAAAAGCCAGCATCTGTGATGGTATGGGGGTGTATTATTGCCCAAGACATGGGTAACTTACACATCTGTGAAGGCGCCATTAATGCTGAAAGGTACATACAGGTTTTGGAGCAACATATGTTGCCATCCAAGCAACGTTACCATGGACGCCCCTGCTTATTTCAGCAAGACAATGCCAAGCCACGTGTTACATCAACGTGGCTTCATAGTAAAAGAGTGCGGGTACTAGACTGGCCTGCCTGTAGTCCAGACCTGTCTCCCATTGAAAATGTGTGGCACATTATGAAGCCTAAAATACCACAACGGAGACCCCCGGACTGTTGAACAACTTAAGCTGTACATCAAGAAAGAATGGGAAAGAATTCCACCTGAAAAGCTTAAAAAATGTGTCTCCTCAGTTCCCAAACGTTTACTGAGTGTTGTTAAAAGGAAAGGCCATGTAACACAGTGGTGAACATGCCCTTTCCCAACTACTTCGGCACGTGTTGCAGCCATGAAATTCTAAGTTAATTATTATTTGCAAAAAAAATAAAGTTTATGAGTTTGAACATCAAATATCTTGTCTTTGTAGTGCATTCAATTGAATATGGGTTGAAAAGGATTTGCAAATCATTGTATTCCGTTTATATTTACATCTAACACAATTTCCCAACTCATATGGAAACGGGGTTTGTAAAATAAAGCCACTAATGCAATTTTTTGTGGTCCCCTTTATGTAGAAAAGTACCAAAAAGTATCGAAATAATTTTGGTATTGGTACCAAAATGTTGGTATCGGGACAACACTAGTAAGATGTTTCATTCAGTGTCAATATTTGAGTGGGTGCCAGTCCCTCTGTTGTGGTAAAGTTGGGCCTCAAGGTCAAAAAGGTTAAAAACACCTGACATATCTCATCTCTTGTTTTTGAATACTTGCTTAGTTGTTTAAATGTTTTACATTTATGATTTTTTTTACAAATGTCCTTGTTTTAATTGTATTTAAAAGTACAACATTATTAATACAACAATAACATTGTGCCTATTTGTTTTTTTTCTTACAATGAGGGTTTAGTGTATTTTTTATATTTTAGATTTTCTCCATTATTTTTTAAATACATGTTTCTTTATTTTTGCTTAAGAATAATTATACTTCTAGTTATATCTGTAGTTCTCATTACATATATGTATTGTTGCATTTAAACAACTGTATTGTTGATAATAGATTATAATAACAATAAATTATTGTTATTATGCATTATCAATAGTGCTATTTGTATTGGTCTTTGTATTGCTCCATTTGTAGTGTAATAATGCTCATTGTCATTTCTGTATTAATATTTTTTTCACTAACTGCTTCTTTGCTATCACTTTTACCATCATATTTGTACATACCCTATTTTCTGATGTTGTTGTGTTGTTGTTGTTATTGTTATTGTTGTGTTTGCTATTGTTTTTGTCTCTCTGTGTTATCCCCCCTTTTATCCCCACAATTTCCCCCTCTGTCTTCCTTTTTTTCTCTTTCTATCCCCTCCTGCTGCGGCCCGGCTGCACCAAATGATAATATAAATCCATTTAATAAAGTCAAATACAAATAAGGCAACAAGAGAAGTATCCCACACTTCTCTTCTGTAAATTAAATTTGAACAGCCGATATGGGCATCTACATCAACTATATGATTTGCCTGAGAAGCTAGACAGGACAACAAAAAAAACAAAAAAAAAAAAACATATTTTTCGGACTATAAGTCGCAGTTTTTTTCATAGTTTGGCCGGGCTCCGGTGCGACTTATATATGTTTTTTTCCTTTTTTATTATGCATTTTCGGCAGGTGCGACTTATACTCCGCTGCGACTTATACTCCGAAAAATACGGTAATTATACTTTCACACGGTGAGGTGTGGCATTTTGAACTTGACGTAATCCTGGTATAAGGATAAAATGACAAATCTCTGTTTCTCCTTGCATCTTGCAATAGCTCCTATAGTAAAGCACCATATTTGTTTCTGAGACAAGAGGAAGAGCACAACTGCTGAACTAGGCCTCCTGCTCAGGAGACCGCCAATGTGCAGCTGTCAATGTCTCCATAAAGCCCCATATCCATAATAGACAAAGCACTCATCAAGCCTGGGCTTCATCTGGCCTCCCAGATGCCCCATCACCAGGGGCAAATCCCATCCAGGTCTCAGCGCCGCACCGTGCAGCCAGATGTGCGTTGGCAACATGGCCGTGGGGTCAACACATGGTGAAGGTAGAGCCGATAAATGAATTATATTGTGATTATCATAAATGTGGCATCCGAGCGTTGACGTCATGTGGGACGGAAAGTGAAGTGAAGTGAAGTGAATTATACTTATATAGCGCTTTTCTCTAGTGACTCAAAGCGCTTTACATAGTGAAAACCCGATATCTAAGTTACATTTAAACCAGTGTGGGTGGCACTGGGAGCAGGTGGGTAAAGTGTCTTGCCCAAGGACACAACGGCAGTAACTAGGATGGCGGAAGCGGGGATCGAACCTGCAACCCTCAGGTTGATGGCACGGCCACTCTACCAACCGAGCTATACCGCCCGTTGAAGTACGCATAAAAAAAGTACAGCAATCAAGTGTGCTGTCGTGTTTGTGCATCCATTTACAAATTGCTCAAAGTTTCTGCAGGAAGAACGCCATGTTAACGCCAAGTGTATTTAGGATTCTCCGAATGATTCCTTGCCATATGCCCCGTATTTTGTACATATTTCCACAATGTTCTAGGTTGCTCTTCTAAACATATTCCGTTTTGTCACATGCCAAAAAGACCTTTCCACCCCCCCCCAAACCCCATCGTTGCTTTGGCGGCCTTGCTTCCCCACTTCCTCCCCTGTAAGACGCCATGCCAACTTCACAGGACCCAGGTGTGTGGGTGCTTTATCAATTCCACTAACAAGCATGCTTACTGGGATCACAGGACACCGCGTGGCTTGCTTTAAAACGCCGCCGTCTGTAGCCAGGACTGACCTGAATTGGAGACGTGCGGCCCCCCTGCTGATAGCAGCCAACCTCTGATGGGCAGTCCCTCTCCCAGACTTGGCCGGCGCTGCGCCCGGGAAGTAGGAGGGGGAGCGCGGAAGATCTCTTTGAAATACTGCAGTTCCATAAAGAATTGAGAAGCAGGACGGAATCAAAGGCTTGTGGTATATAGGCAAGGAGGGGGAAATATGGGGTTGAGTAAAACTGAGTGAACAAAGAGCTCGAATGAGGGTTCGTGCATCTCACGGTGAGACGTCACCAGCACTCTTTTAATCAATCGGTTTAACAATGTAATTTTCGCATATATAATTAACATTTACAGTACAAATGTGCCCATGGATCGGCCATTTACTTTTTGTGAAAAAGTATGTGATCCGCAAATGCCAATGTATGTCTTTTAAAGGGGAACATTATCACCAGACCTATGTAAGCGTCAATATATACCTTGATGTTGCAGAAAAAAGACCATATATTTTTTTTTACCGATTTCCGAACTCTAAATGGGTGTATTTAGGCGAATTAAACGCCTTTCTATTATTCGCTCTCGGAGCGATGACGTCACAACGTGACGTCACATCGGGAAGCAATCCGCCATTTTCTCACTTTTGTCGGTGTGTTGTCGGAGGGTGTAACAACACGAACAGGGACGGATTCAAGTTGCACCAGTGGCCCAAAGATGCAAAAGTGGCAAGTGGCAAATTTGTTCAAAATACGAGGCTGTGGGGAAAGCCGACGAAATGGTCAGTCGTTTGTTCCGCACATTTTACCGACGAAAGCTATGCTACGACAGAGATGGCAAGAATGTGTGGATATCCTGCGACAATCAAAGCAGATGCTGACATCAACTCCAAAACTGGACAGATCAGCTTTCAGGAAAAGACAGCGGATGACGGTATGTCTACAGAATATATTAATTGATGAAAACTTTATTCATTACTCGCGGTTTTACGTAAATTATTATACATAAACTGTGTTTACCAATAATTTAGCTTAAAAACATTTATTTTTTTTCAATCATTTGAGTACATTCGGGTAGTCTTGTGTAATGCAGTATTTTGTGTCTATTTAGGTATGGTTAACCTGAGTGCTGAAATCGTGGACAAATAAATGTTCTTAGCGCGCCTGAAATGGGCTGTCTGCACTCTCAAAGTGCATGTTGTTGCCAAATGTATTTCATATGCTGTAAACCTAGTTCATAGTTGTTAGTTTCCTTTAATGCCAAACAAACACATACCAATCGTTGGTTAGAAGGCGATCGCCGAATTTGTCCTCGCTTTCTCCCGTGTCGCTGGCTGTCATGTCGTTTTCACAACGTGACGTCACATCGGGAAGCAATACGCCATTTTCTCAAACACCGAGTCAAATCAGCTCTGTTATTTTCCGTTTTTTCGACTGTTTTCCGTACCTTGGAGACATCATGCCTCGTCGGTGTGTTGTCGGAGGGTGTAACAACACGAACAGGGACGGATTCAAGTTGCACCAGTGGCCCAAAGATGCGAAAGTGGCAAGAAATTGGACGTTTGTTCCGCACACTTTACCGACGAAAGCTATGCTACGATAGAGATGGCAAGAATGTGTGGATATCCTGCGACACTCAAAGCAGATGCATTTCCAACGATAAAGTCAAAGAAATCTGCCGCCAGACCCCCATTGAATCTGCCGGAGTGTGTGAGCAATTCAGGGACAAAGGAC
Organism: Nerophis lumbriciformis; assembly: GCF_033978685.3. Classification (NCBI taxonomy): domain Eukaryota; kingdom Metazoa; phylum Chordata; class Actinopteri; order Syngnathiformes; family Syngnathidae; genus Nerophis; species Nerophis lumbriciformis. The sequence goes on along the minus strand of NC_084555.2, from coordinate 15,331,959 downwards.
CTCGGTAGCACGGCAAGCAATGGCGGCAGTTTGTTCCCGCAGACGAGCGAGCTAAACCCCCTGGATGTCTTGGCTCACACCGTCCCTTATGCCACCGAAGATGATCAAAAGAAGAATATCGACCCTAGCTTCCCTGGCCTGCTGACATCAACTCCAAAACTGGACAGATCAGCTTTCAGGAAAAGAGCGCGGATGAGGGTATGTCTACAGAATATATTAATTGATGAAAATTGGGCTGTCTGCACTCTCAAAGTGCATGTTGTTGCCAAATGTATTTCATATGCTGTAAACCTTGTTCATAGTTGTTAGTTTCCTTTAATGCCAAACAAACACATACTAATCGTTGGTTAGAAGGCGATCGCCGAATTCGTCCTCGCTTTCTCCCGTGTCGCTGGCTGTCGTGTCGTTTCCGTCGGTTTCGCTTGCATACGGTTCAAACCGATATGGGTCAATAGCTTCAGTTTCTTCTTCAATTTCGTTTTCGCTACCTGCCTCCACACTACAACCATCCGTTTCAATACATGCGTAATCTGTTGAATCGCTTAAGCCGCTGAAATCCGAGTCTGAATCCGAGCTAATGTCGCTATAGCTTGCTGTTCTATGCGCCATGTTTGTTTGTGTTGGCATCACTATGTGACGTCACAGGAAAATGGACGGGTGTATATAACGATGGTTAAAATCAGGCACTTTGAAGCTTTTTTTTAGGGATATTGCGTGATGGGTAAAATTTTGAAAAACATTTTGAAAAATAAAATAAGCCACTGGGAACTGATTTTTAATGGTTTTAACTCTTTTGAAATTGTGATAATGTTCCCCTTTAATGCCCTTAACTGACACTGTATTCCCTTTTAGTCTCGGCGAATCTCTCTTCTCTAAACTAATAATAATAATCTCCATTACAGCAAATAAACTGCATTTATTGGTATCTTAAGTAGCATTATCACTGGAGGAGGAGGCTAAACATGTTACACACCAAGAGCAAGCTCGGAGCAGGCATACAGTCGTGGTCAAAAGTTTACATATGTCACGTTGGGGTCGCTTCTTTATGCGGGGTCGTTCCTCCCAGATGCAGAACGGACAACTCCGGACGAAAGCGTGGAGGTAGGAGATGATTTATTTCTCATAAATCATACACCGTAGATAGAAGCAGACAAAAACAAGAATAAACAGAGATGGCGAAGCTTAGCGCAGGAACAAGAATCAAGAATCACAGGAATAACCAACGCAACTTGTTACGTGGAGCAAACAAAGAAGCCAGGACGAGTGTGGCGAGAGAGGTGAATAAATAGCTCTCTGATTAGTGCTCGGCAGCAGGTGAACGTGCCGAACACTAATCAGAGGTAGGTGAAACCAATTAGTACCCATGGTAACCAAAACAAACCCAGAAGTGCACAAAACAGGAACTGAGGGAGTCCAAAACTAACAGACCATAACTAAACAAAACATGATCCGGCCACGGATCATGACAACATACACTTGTAAAGAACATAATTTCATGGCGGTCTTGAGTTTCCAATAATTTCTACAACTCTTATTTTTTTGTGATAGAGTGATTGGAGCACATACTTGTTGGTCACAAAAAAACATTCATGAAGTTTGGTTCTTTTATGAATTTATTATGGGTCCACTGAAAATGTGACCAAATCTGCAGGGTCAAAAGTATACATACAGCAATGTTAATATTTGGTTACATGTCCCTTGGTAATTATCACTGCAATAAGATGCTACTGGCAAGCTTCTGGTTGAATTTTTGACCACTCCTTTTGACAAAACTGGTGCAGTTCAGCTAAATTTGTTGGTTTTCTGACATGGACTTGTTTCTTCAGCATTGTCCACACATTTAAGTCAGAACTTTGGGAAGGCCATTCTAAAACCTTAATTCTAGCCTGATTTAGCCATTCCTTTATCACTTTTGACATGTGTTTGGGGTCATTGTCCTGTTGGAACACCCAACTGCGCCCAAGATCCAACCTCCGGGCTGATGATTTTGGGTTGTCCTGAAGAATTTGGAGGTAATCCTCCTTTTTCATTGTCCCATTTACTCTCTGTAAAGCACCAGTTCCGTTGGCAGCAAAACAGGCCCAGAGCATAATACTATGACCACCATGCATGATGGTAGGGATGGTGTTCCTGGGATTATAGGCCTCAACAACTCAATTTTTGTTTCAACTGACCACAGAACTTTCCGCCAGAAGATCTTATCTTTGTCCATGTGATGTCAGAACCAAACTTCATGAATGTTTTTTGTGACCAACAAGTATGTGTGCTCCAATCACTCTCTCACAAAAAAATAAGAAATGTAGAAATTATTGGAAACTCAAGACAGCCATGACATTATGTTCTTTACAAGTGTATGTCAACGTTTGACCACGACTGTATCAACAGCTCATCAGGACATCACTAATTTACACCAAACCATCCATCCATTTTGCCATGCCACTTATCTAGGCTTACATATACACAGTCAGCTACATCACTACCAGTGGCACACCAAACAAAATTGCTTTTCTTTTCAGAATTTACATGAAAACAGGAGGGAGCCACAGAGTAAAAAATAAATAAACTTTGGCCTGTTTTACATGTCCCATCACTTCATTAGTTTTATTACTGCAACTTCCCTGATTTTGTGGATTGTATTTTTACTTGTTCTAGTTATTTGTACTGTACAAGATACAAGTGTTTTGAATTTTAGCTTTGTCACAACTAATTAAATGCATAAATTAAAGTACTGCTGCTCCCCCAAGAATAAAAATGTAAATGTAATCAAGAAAATAAATGAAATATTGGAAGTACTTTAAAATTGTTCATTTTATTTTACCAATAGAAATATAATTCTTATTTTGTCATTTGTATTTGTCATTTGTACACTTTATTTAAAAAGAAAAAAACGCTAAAATGATAGCATCTATTCATAGTTTTACGTTGTTTTTAGTACCACTCATTCATTTACTTATTTTTTTTTTTTTTAAATAACAGGACTGACCCAATCTAATATTAGCATATTTTTATTTTATACTTTGTTAGATATTTATTTTTTAAATTTTGATTATTTGCATGTTATTTTTATCTTTTACATATATTAAATTTGACTTTTTTTTCTGTAGTTTTTTTTTAAATACAGCATTCGTCATACAACATATATATATATATATATATATATATATATATATATATATATATATATATATATATATATATATATATATATATATATATATATATATATATATATATATATATATATATATATGTATATATATAACAAAAGTTTACTGTATATTTGATAATATTATAGTTTTCTTCCCATTATTTTCTCAATGTAATTTATTTTTTTTTTTTAAAGAAAGGCTTTGGTTCCCCATGGTGGGATGAGCCATTTTGAACTACCATTACGTAACCAAATATTTTGAGTCCTTTTATTTAAGTACATTGTGCAAGGTAGGGGTTTACATTAATATCTGGCAAAAGAGTGATCGTCGCAATTTTTTGACGTTTCCATAAATGGGCGTATCGTGATCTTTGACGTTGTGGCTTTGCAGCAATTGGTGGCGGTTCCGACTCGTAACTGGCAAGAGGGCTACATCCGGCAACTATAGAAGACAGTGTGTTTAATCAAATGGAGGTAGTAATTGGAGCATTTGCTATAAACATATTCTATTGGTACTGGTGTAGTCCGCCATTAGCTGGGATAGTCCCAAGACCCCAAGATGCAAAAAGCATGGATGTTGTTGTTGTACTGCTGATCTCACTGCATCATCACTGTCTGTGTGTGTGGTTGCTCCTATTAATTTCAGATCTAAGCAACCCCTAATGGGTCAAATGAAACTAAATCAAATAAATAAATAACTTTAAGTAATTACTAAAATGTGTCGTTAATTATTATAATTGGAATTTATACACACAAATATGCTATTAAATGTGTCAATAATATATTTAAAGTAAAAATAGATGTTTGTGTAATAATTTGATTAATTATTACAATATTTGATTATTTATCTAATAACTAATATATATATATATATATATATATATATATATATATATATATATATATATATATATATATATATATATATATATATATATAATTATTATTTCATGATTAAATTAATTATTTCATGATTGAATTAATTATTTTTTCATTTAATAATGTATTTATTCCATTAACCAGTGTGGGGGGCCTCATTAATGTATTTCATCTGTCACTCACCCCTGATTTAATAACACATATATGTATTTAATTCTAATTCCAATTAATTAATGACATATTTGAATTTTTATGTATTTAACTTGGTTATTATACAGGTTACAGAACGTAAATTAAGTATTGTTGGCGGTTTTTAGATGCATTTTTAAAGTGATTTAAAGACTGAATGGATTGCTCCTAAAACAAGCCGATTATTACAAATGAGAATGCAGTTCAGGTCAAGTCAGTTTCAGTTCATTTCGAACATGCATACGATGCAATGTAATGCATCACATATTTCCAGTAGTTTCATTACAGCATGTCCGAAAAGGAGAAGGAAGAGGCATCCTACCCTTTTTCGTATCTTAGTGTCATGTCTGTGTTGATCATGTTTTTGTTTGGCCATGTGCTGTTTCTTTTTTGGACGCTTTTTAGTTCCTGGTTTCACTCTCTTGTTTTGTCACCATATCAACCATTAGTTTTCACCTGTCACGTCACGCACCTGTTTCATGTTTTGAGTCACGCACCTGTTTTCACTAATCATGTCACTATTATTTAAGCTTCGAGTTGCCAGGCTCTTTCTGGCAACATCACACTTTATGATCACTCTTCTTCATGCCATGTTCACAGTTCCATGCCAAGTAAGTTTTTGTTTTTTGTTCATAGTCTTTTGCCTTTGTGCAAGTCTTTTGTTTTCATTAGCCAAGTTTTTTACCCCCGCCCTTGTGTGCGCCTTTCGTTTGTTCTTTTTTGATAGTGTTTAATAAATCATGAACTCACATTCCCGTCTTGCCCGAGCCAACTTTCCGTTGCCTTCCGGAAAAACAAAACCCAAGGACCAAGTCTTGACACTTAGCAATTTTATCCAATTTCCTTGTTTTCTGTTTGTAACAGAACAGGGAATAAATAAATAATAAATAAATAATTTACCATAAGTAAACAAATATCAAATACATAAATAATGATTATCTCCCAAAAAAAAAAAAAAAAAGTTCAAGATGTTCATCATAATTGTTCTTCTTTACTTTGTGAACACTTGTAGTTTGAACAGTCTCTTAAACTGAATCATATTGGTGCTTTGTTTGATGTATTTGCTTAATCCATTTCATGATTTAATTCCACATACTGATATACTAAAGGTTCTAAGTGTTGTACGCGCATACAAATGTTTTAAATTCAATTTTCCTCTGAGGTTATATTTCTCCTCTTTTGTTGAGAATAATTGTTGTACATTCTTAGGTAGCAGGTTATAGTGTCATGTCTGGGATCATGTTTTGTTTAAGTTATGTTCTGCTTGGTTTTTGGACTCTTTTTAGTTGCTGCTTTTTCACTCCCTTGTCTTGTTTCCATGGTTACCCATTAGTTTCACCTGTTCCACATTTGGACTCAATGTGCACTCTTGTTTGTTTTGTCACCATAGCAACCCATTAGTTTTCACCTGTCCTCACGACTCATGCACCTGTCTTTAATCATGTCTTCACTATTTAAGCCCGTAGTTGCCAGGCAATCAGCCTGGCGACATCACACTCTCGATATACCCCTGACACTCTTGACACCATCGTTCATGCTGCTCTTTGCTTCCGCAAGTAAGTTGTGTTTATTTATGCTACAGTTAGTGTCTTTTGTTTTGCCACGTTCATAGTTATGCATAGTCCAAGTTTTTGTTCCCTGCGTTAAGTTTTGTGCCTCCACTGTGAGCGCCTATTGTTTGTTCCTTTTTTGAGTGATAAAATTAAATATGTATTTACCTTCACGCCATGTCCGGTCCAAATCCTTTGCACCATGGGAAAACAAACCACGCCAAAGTCCAAATCCTGACATATAGTTTGCCTTCTACATAATTTTAGCTGTTTGAAAATGCTCCAAGTCATTGATTTTCCATATTTTTGATTCAATAATTAAATATTTTGTATGTTCTCTATATCCAACGTTATGTATTATTCTAATTAATCTTTTTTGTAACACCATTAGTGAATGAAGCGCACATTTGTAGTTGTTTCCCATACTTCTACACAATAACTCAGATATGGTAACACTAGCAAGCCGTAAAGAATATGAAGGGATTTTTGGTCCAGAACATATTTTGCTTTATTCATTATTGATGTGTTTCTTGCTACCTCATGTTGTATATTTTTGACATGAGATTTCCAGTTCATGTTCACATGCAGGATAGTTGTAACAAACGCACCCAAGTTCTCCGGGTGTCTCTGCCACTACGCAATTAAGGAGTCACGGGTGGGACCTGATATTCAGCTGGGAATGATCAATACAGTAAATACACACAAGATATGTATAACTATTAGCCACAATACGATCAGGCTCGTATTTAATATGCCACAAATTAATCCCGCATTACAAACACCTCCCCCCGTCCATAAACCACACACCCGCACAAAACACTCAATCCCACAGCCCAAAGTACCGTTCACCTTCCCAAAGTTCATATAACACATATATTTCCCCCAAGTCCCCAAAGTTACGTACGTGACATGCACATAGAGGCATGCACGTACGGGCAAGCGATTAAATGTTTGGAAGCCGCAGCTGCGTACTCACGGCACCGCGTCTGCGCATCCAACTCAAAGTCCTCCTGGAAAAAAAGTCTGTTGTGCCGGTTCTCCACAGGCCAATGGAAAGTCCACAAAAAAGGTAAAAAATGTGGATTCTTCCATGAAGTGGCTCCGTAGCAAAAACGCCGGGTCTGACAGGTGCTCCTAGGTGGTTTATGACGTCAATTTCCGCTTCCGCCCGGTCTGATAGCACTGGATGCTGGTTTTGCGGGGCACAACCGCGGAGTCCGCGGATTATCCGCGTATCGGGCGGATGAAATTTAAAAAAATTAGATTTTATCAGCGGGTCGGGTCGGGTCGGGTCGGGCGATTGAAATAAAAAAAAAAAAGATTTTAAATAGATTCAGGCGGGTGGCAGTTAAACCAATTCGGAAATATATATACATAGTTAAATGTTGTTACCCACATACGAAAAACGAGCAGGCACCTGCTGCATATGCCACAACAGAAGAAAAAAAAAAAAAGAGATGGACACTTTTACGGAGCGGAGAAGGCCCCCGACGCCTCGCCGGGGTCCGGGACCGAGGCCCCTTCCCCCGAGAGGGCCCCACTGGGAGCCGTAGCTGAGGCGATCCGCGAGAAGGGCCCGACGCACGTCCAGGGTCACCACCGCGCCCACCGCACCGACACCCCGCCTCGTCCGCCTTCGCCGCGGCCGGCGTCACGCGCAGCAGGTAAGCAGCTTACCTGCCCGCCACCCCCGTGGCCGGGGGCTCGTAACAGGGGTCACTCCGCGCGCTCCGCCCGCGCAGCTTACCTGCCCGCCACCCCTGTTGCCGGGGGCGCGTAACAGGGGTCACTCCGCGCGCAGTGCGCTCACGAAAGGGGTGGGGCTCACCCTGGTTGATATAGACAGCAGCTAGGACGGTGGCCATGGAAGTTGGAACCCGCTAAGGAGTGTGTAACAACCCACCTGCCGAATCAACTAGCCCTGAAAATGGATGGCGCTGGAGCGTCGGGCCCATATACCCGGCCGTCGCCGGCAGTGAGACGCGCTTGGAGGTGCGCTCAGCGCGGCTCCCATATGATTGCGCACTGGTGTGCGTCTGGGTCGTGACAGCGTGGCATGCAAATGTCTGTGCTGCGTTGGATCAGTCTCCTTTCTTTAACAGGCAAAAGCTTTATAACCTCACTAATGCCTTGCATCGTCTATATTAGATATATAACAACGGGCGGGTGCGGGCGGATGGCGGGCGGATGCAGTTCTGATCAAATGTTAGATCGGGTGGATTGCGGATGGTTGACGACTTTCTGATGCGGTTGCGGATGAAATAATTGCCTATCCGCGCATCTCTAATCCCCACATATTATTAAGTTACATTTTTAATATTAACATGATTATTTGATACGCCTGTAACAGTTTATAACAAGTAAATGGATGACATAATAAGTATATATATATATATATATTTATTTTCCCAGCTGAGCACAAGTTAACTTTGACTGGCAATATTCATTATATATATACACCTCGATGGACCCCTATGGCCATTACATAGTGTGGCGCTATGTCCTGATATTCTGCTTAGCTTGTTTCTCATAAGGATAGTGAACGAGAGGGGGAAAAAAAAAAAAAAGTGCAGTTCCCCTTTGAACATAGCTTGTACCATGAGTGTAAGAGACATACTGGCCCTACTGGTGTTTGCTAAGTTCATAAAGTGCACGGTGACAGTGATAATAATTTAATGTTCATTTGAAAATACAGCCATAGTGATGTGAAATCTGAGTTTTAGAAAGGAATGGGTAGTAGCGCTAATCCGCAATCCTAAGCGACGTCCGGTGTTTGTTATGCGGGATTAATTTGTGGCATATTAAATATAAGCCTGGTTGTGTTGTGGCTAATAGAGTATATATATGTCTTGTGTTTATTTACTGTTTTAGTAATTCCCAGCTGAATATCAGGTCCCACCCGCCTCTCACAGCATCTTCCCTGTCTGAATCGCTCCCACTGCCCTCTAGTCCTTCACTCTCACTTTCCTCATCCACAAATCTTTCATCCTCGCTCAAATTAATGGGGAAATCGTCGCTTTCTCGGTCCGAATCGCTCACGCTGCTGGTGGCCATGATTGTAAACAATGTGCAGATGTGAGGAGCTCCACAACCTTTGACGTCACGCTACTCGTCTGCTACTTCCGGTACAGGCAAGGCTTTTTTTATCAGCGACCAAAAGTTGCGAACTTTATCGTCGATGTTCTCTACTAAATCCTTTCAGCAAAAATATGGCAATATCGCGAAATGATCAAGTATGACACATAGAATGGACCTGCTCTCCCCGTTTAAATAAGAAAATCGCATTTCAGTAGGCCTTTAACGTTGTGTATGTGCTGAAATATTCATTTATGATCGTTGCCTTTGGCGAAAGCTTGACTCTTTTAGGCTTTGCTCACATTTGCTTTCTTTTATTCAGACTCGCTGAGTTGCTGCTTAACGAAGCACTTGTAGCAAAAATGCATTTTAAGGAACACAAATAATATCAAGATAGTATTTAAATGGGAAAAACTAAATGTTAAAAGTAGATTAAACAAACATTTAACAAAGGGATCTGTCATGTCTTTTGATCATGTTTTTGTTTAGTTATGTTCTGCTTGGTTTTTGGACACTTTTTAGTTCCTGCTTCCACTCCCTTGCCTTGTCACCATGACTACTCATTAGTTTCACCTGTCTCACGTTTTGCACTCGCGCACCTGTCACAAATCATGTCTGTATTATTTAAGCCCATTGTTGCCAGGAAGTCAGCCTGGCAACATTAACTCTGATACCTCCATGATTACGCGTCCATGCCATAGTTCTATGATGTTTCCATGCTTGACCAAGTAAGTTTTGTTTCATGTCCTTAGTCTGTTTGTGTTAATTTTGTTCATAGCCAAGTTTTTACTTCCGCCCTTGTGCGCGCTTTTCGTTTGTTTATTTTGAGAGTGTTAAAATAAATATGTCCTTACCTTCACGTCTTGCCCGCTCCAACTTTCCTTTGCATTTCGGGAAAACAAAACACCCCATAGTCCAGGCATTGACAGGATCACTGCAAACTCGTGCATTCTTTGACTCTGCTCCCTTTGACTGGAGTGCCTACTTCTTTTCTAGTCGTCGTTTCGTAAAATCTTTCAGTCTTCCATCCTTCTTGATTACCTCTGGAGGAACTCTGAATAAACGTTTATCCTTTTCGCGATTCGAACAGCTGCAAACAATGCAGTCATAAGGCATTTCTTTTTGAGACGGACAAAATGGTGCCTAGTACCCATTAAGAACAGATGCTGGCTTGACCACCACGCAAATTCAATGAGCCGTATGTGACGTTATATGCAACCTAGAAATATTCTGTGGTAATACACTTTTACACCACTTGTGGCAATGATGCATCAGTCAGTTCAGAGTCGTGTATAAAGAGAGTATGGCCAACTGGGTTTCAGGTAATCTCCTCAATGATTGGTCAAAAGGCACTCACCTGACTACAGGTGGTAGTCAGGTGAGGGGTTTGTGGCCTGCACACTGATCCCATCACTGCCTTTAGTTATAATGACCTTTTTTTTTGTTTTTTTTCTTTAACAATTGAACATAATAGGACTAATGTCTTAGCATTATACAGTATTTGAAATAGGCTGACGTATAATAATGCACCTCAACGCCTGCCTTTATTTGACTCTTTGCAAACAATACGCATGAATGATAGACATGGCGATCTGTATTTGTGACAACGGTGGCAGCTGATGGCCATTATGTCCAGGTGGCTTTAAGAATGTAGTTCTGTATACACTCCACACACACACACACACACACACACATGCACACACACATACACATACGATGCAGAAAGCCTCACAGCTGCTAGGCCCTGCTGCATGTCAATTAGGAAAGCAGAGGATGTACAGGGACACATGGACGTTCACACAGGACATGTATAATTCATGACAGGTTGGTCGGACTGGATGGAGTTCTACTTTTACTATGAGTAAAGTGGGCTCTGCGGTGGTGGCTTGATTCAAAAATGTTTGTTTTATTTCTGTTCTCACTGGAACCAAGGCCGTCAGCATTTAGTCTGTCTCTCGTTATCCACCCATTTATCTATGGGCAAAGCAATATTAGAGTTCACACATCTTAGGAAACTGTATTGTGGGTGTTGTGTATAAGTGGGATCTGAACCGAGGATGTTGTTGTGGCTTGTGCAGCCCTTTGAGACACTTGTGATTTAGGGCTCTATGAATAAACATTGATTGGTTGATTGATTGATATTGAGGGCAGGGTCTTTATTTACTCAACTGCATAGAGTACCAGGCATTGCTTTGTATACATACACTTGTATGGGTTTCCTCCAGATTTGCAATATATCGTATTTTTCGGAGTATAAGTCGCACCGGAGTATAAGTCGCACCTGCCGAAAATGCATAATAAAGAAGGAAAAAAACATATATAAATCGCACTGGAGCCCGGCCAAACTATGAAAAAACTGCGACTTATAGTCCGAAAAATACGATACATGTGTTGGTGGGTGCGTGGCTGAAATGACATCATGTTTATGACAATTCAGTTCAGTTCAGTTCAGTTTCAGTGTATTTCGAACATGCATACGATACAATGTAATGCATCACATAATTTCCAGTTGTTTCATTACAGCTCGTCCGAAAAGGAGTAGGAAGAAGCAGAGTTTATTTTATCCTACCCCTTTTCATACCATAGCAATTTTAACCCATGTCCTTGTTCGCTGTTTGTAACAGAACAGTGAAAAAATAAATAAAAAATGTATAATATACCATAGTAAGCAAACAAATAAATACATAAATAATCTTTGTCTCAATAAAAATTAAAAAAAAGGGTTCAAGATGTTCATCATAATTCTTGTTCTGTGTACTTTGTGAACACTTGTAGTTTGAACGGTCTCTTAAACTGAATCATATTGGGGATTTGTTTGATTTCTTTACTTAATCCGTTCCATAAATGAATTCCACATACAGATATGCTAAAGGTTTTAAGTGTTGTACGAGCATACAAATGTTTAATAAATAATTTAATCTGCGATTATGCATATATTTTTCCTTTAAAAGGCTATACAAAAGCTATATATACAAAAAAAATGTGTTAGTTACAGTGTTAACATATATTTTTTCTTATTTTATCGTTTTGCTCTATTTTTCAAGTGTTGCTGGTCATTGTAAAATGTAACGCACACTGCACTATAGGGTTGTACTAGTATAGTACCGCGATACTAATG